>NW_027395697.1:52897-61343 GCF_004382785.1 Trichoderma ghanense
ATTTACTATAATAATATTATTATTAACTCTAGTTATAATCTGCATTACTTTAATAACCCTAAATAGTTTATTTTCCTTTAAATGCTAGAGGAAGCTAGTATAATAGCTATATTTAATAGTAGTTTATTAATAGTTAGGTTATATACCTCTAAACACTACCTATTACTAGCTAAACTGTCTCACAGGGAATCTGTTTATTATAAAACTGTTAGGACTACTATATATAAATAAGTTAAAATACTATTTAATTATATAAAGATTAAGCTGCTCTAGCTTAGTTAAGCAGTCTAGGGCTTATTTCTTAAGGACTAACTTGCTTAATTTCTATATTTAAGATTAAGAGCATCTCCCTTCTTATATACTGCATTTTACTAATTTACTGCTTAGTTAGCCTTATTATCCCTTATTAGCTAGTGTTCTCCCTGCCTGCATATTTTCTATTATAAAATCCTCCTTATTAAGACTCTTCCTTTATAATAAAGTCTTAATTTTATAAACCTTTATATACTGTTATTAAGTCCCTCCTTATTCTTTATGCCTTGCCGGCCTTCTTTTAAGATCTCTTCTTTATAGCAGTGATTAAATAAATTCTTAAACTAAACTTGTAAAAATAAACGCATAAAATTAAGGAAAATATAAAACTAAGTAAATTAAGAACTTTTTGCCTTTTCTTTTACTCCTCTATATCTCTCTTCTGTTAAGCAGGAGTATTTAATCCTAGCGTCCTTTCTTATACGCTTTTATTATTATCCTTTATATCCTTTTCTTTACTCTTGCTATATGTTTTATTATGCTATCTGCTTATTACAGGATTCCTAGGTCTAAGTAAGATGCAGTAATGCCTGCACTTTAGTATTAATCTAATTCCAGGCCTTTAGATTTATTAGCCCTTTTAGTATTAGCAAGCAGTAAGAGTTAAAGTACTTTATATAAAAAACCTCTTATAGAGTAGTATTTTAGAGCAGTAACACTACTTTTACTGTTATCTTATAGCTAGCCTCTCCTAGTGCCTTTAGTTTCTTTTAATTAACTGCTTTCTTAAAGGTATTATTTACTTAAGTGACTTTTATAATATTATATCTAGCTAATTGCCTATCTTTTTAGGTTTCTTTTATAGGTCTATTTAATACTAACTAGCTAAAGTCTTTATAGTTATTTTCCTTATTATCTTCCTCTTCTTCTGCTTCCTCTTCTATAGCTATTATATAGCTAAAGGCAGTTTTATAAAATTAAATAATCCCTAGTTTAGCAGGCGTCTATAGTAAGTAAATATAGCTAGCAGCTTATAAATGCTGTTAAGCTAAAGTCTCTAATATAACCTTAAGTTTAGCTGCTTCTTATTTTTTAAATCTAGGCTTATACTGCGCTAGCTTAGTTAGCAGGATTTTAAGCTGCGGCATCTTAAAACAAGTTAATTATTAAGCGGGCGCGTTTATTAGTTAAAAGCCGATATATTTAACTTCTTCTTTAATATTAGGCATTAAAAGATTTAATTAAGTCTTTATTATACTGCTAGGCGCAGTTTTAAATAGAGCTATTAAGTTTAAAGCAGTATCTTATTACTTTTAAGGGCTTTTTAAAAAGCTATAAACTATTACTATTAGTTTATTAGTGCTTTTAGGTTATAGATTAGCAAGGGATTATAAGTATAGAACTAATGCTATTATTTAATTAGCAGGTTTTAAAAATAGTAACCTAAGTAGTAATGCAGAAGTAGGGATTTTAAGCAGTGGCATTCTTAACATCCTTAGCGATAAGCAGTTTAATAGGTTTTAAGAGGGTGCTTTAAAAGACTAAGCAGAGGGGGCCCTAGACGCAGGTTATAAAAGGTAAGGGAACTTTATTATACTAAGTAATATATTTAAGAGCTTTAAGATTAAATTAAACCCTAAATAGCTAAAGGTTCTCTCTTTAATATAAAATGCTTCTGCTAAGCCTAGTCTATATTTAAGCAGAGACTATTTACTAAGCTAAGTATAGTTACTCTTAACTTTTAAATTCCTTACTTAAGTGTATCTATTTACTATAGCTTATAAAAGCAGGCCTAGGTCTTATTAATAGTTAGCGTATTAGTAGTATATAAATAATCCTTTATAGTAAGAGATGCTAAGTTTATTAGCAGCTATGCCTTTAAGGGTTAAGTATACTAGATTTATATAGTTAGCTGTTATTATAAATAGAATAAAAAGACACTAGTCTTTAAGGTGTAGATTAAATAGTACCTGTTAAGCTAGGGCAGCTTTAAGGAGAAGGCAGGCGCTAAGCAGTCTATTTACTCTATCCTTATTAAAGGCGCCTACTTAAATTCCTATAAGGCTATAAATTATAGTTATTAGCTATATAATGCATAAGTAGCTGCATTTAGTATCCCTGTTCTATATAGTGTAGGGGATAATATAAAGATTAAATATATCCTTATAGTTATTAGCGTATATAAAGGCGCCTTAAAGCTAAGCAGTATAAATAGCCCTCTTACTCTAGCTAGATTTAGCAGGGTTAAAAAAGTAAAGTTATTTATATTATTTATTAAAGATAATAGCTATTTAGTAGTTTAAGAAAAGTAGTAAACTTATATATAATTACTTACTATAAACTACCTCCTAAAACTATAATAATTTTATACTAAAGTAGAGTCCTTTAATAATATTCTCTTAAAACTGTCTCCTTATATATAGCTTTAGGGCCTGCATATAGTAGTTACTAATAGCAACTACTTAATCTACTCCTTTAATAATAATTTAAAGTATAGTATAAAGTATATTATCTGCAGCTTTTATCTTTTAACTGCTTTTAATTAGAAATTAGTAAACTTATAGGAGATAGGTCTTTTACTACTCTCTCTTAATATTAGTAAAAGGAGGCATATTTAAATATAATATAAGTATTTAATCTTAGGTAAGGCTAAGTAGGGGGTATGCCTAGTAAGGCCTTAACTGCTAGAATACCTATAAGAAGAACTAAAATAGTTATAACTAATAGAGGTTAGGCAGGTCTTTATTAATAGAAAGGCGCTTATCTTTATAAAAGAAGGGTTTAGTCCTTTATTCCTTTAAGAGAGAACCTATATAGTAGATTAATAACTTTCTCTTTATTACTTTATTTAAAGGTTAGAACTATTATAACTAAGGGCTTGCTATAATATAGTAATGCGCAGGGGAGTAGAGGGAAGATAGTAAGGTGTAGTTAAAAGCAGAGTTATTAATTAAATGCTTTAATTAGGCATAGGAGGGTGTTTAAGGTATAAGGAAGAGAGAGAGGAGGGAAGAGAGTGGCTGGGGAGAGTTAGGGTTTTTATATTCCTTATGTTTACAGGTTTATTATAGCGGCATTTGCTTAAGTATAATTTACTATAATGTTTAGCGGTGTAGTTACTAGGGCATTACTTAGCAGTAAGGCTGCCTGCAGGTTAATCTTCTACTTTACTCTTATTTACTATATAGTTTTAGGAGATTAATTAGCCTTACTGCTCCTCTTATATAGTTACCTGCTCCTTTACCTACTTTCCTTTATTTACTTTTTCCTAAGGTTTTTCTCTTCTCCTTTATTCTCCTTTATTAACCTCTCTTCCTCTTTTATATAGATTAATTAATTATAAAAGAGACTAGCATTATCTCTTATTATTATCTCTTAAATATTATAGCGCTTACTGCTATACTAATACCTAATACTATTACTACTTAATTATACACCTTCTTTTAGAAGGGTGGTAATATATATTATTTACTTTTAAATCTAACTACTTAGCTTAAGCATGCAGTAAGTTTTCTATTCCTTTTATTTAATCTTGTATTAACCTTCCTTATTTTAAGTTTATAAGTGCTTTAATATATAAGTAATAGGCAGTGTTAATATTAGCTACCTTAACTTGCTAATATATTTAAAGATTAGCTTTATTAATAGCCTTCTTTTTAGATTTTATTTTTATTAATATATTAGCTGAAAGTCTTTAGAATAGTACTTTTAAGATCTTGTTTTTTATTCTTATCTTGTTAATTATTTAATTATCTTTACTAAGCTCTAGAAGCATTGCTCTTAGTGTAATAATATATATATCCCTGCTAAGTTTTCCTATAAGTATAGACGTTTCTTTACCTATCTTTACAGTACCTGCCCTAAGTACTTTAAGGCACTTTTTATTACTTTCTACAGGCAGGTAAACCTATATCTTTATGCCTATTATATTACTGCTTTTTAGCTTATAGTTACTGCTACTTAAGAGCATATTATATTTCCTTTTTCTAAGTATATCTTAATTCCTAGTTAATAGCATAAGGCTTATATAAATTACCTTTAGTTTAATAATGCTACTTATAATTAGTAATATTTCCCTAGTTATTAGTTATAACTATCTAATCTGCCTAAAGCTAACTTATTCTTTAGGGTAGATTAGTCTAAAGGTAATACTAGTAAGCGCAGCTATTAAGTTAGTATGCTCTTAAGTCCTGTTACTGCTTTTTAATTAACCTGACTTATTCCTAATATTAGGGGAGATAGTAATATAAAGCTGGCTAAGGTTAGGCAGATGTAAAAGGTCTTTAAGAGAACTGAGGAGGAATTAGATTTATAAGGTAGTTTATATTATTTTTCTGCTTAATTAAGAATCTTCTAGGCCTTAGTAGAAAGGGTAGTGTGTTAGTTTTCCTCCCTACTAACAGCAGCTCCTTACAGCTACTTATTAAAATCACTTCTTGCAGTTATATTTAATTATAATTGCTGCTATATCCTTATTATATCCTAGGCGGCTGCTCTTTCTGCTTATATCTTCCTAGAGGCTAGTGTAATAGTAGTTATAGCTATATTAATTAATTAATTCTAGCAGCTTTTATCTATTAACCTTAAAGGAGCTAGTAAAAAGAAGCTGTTTAAAACCTTAGCATAATACTTAAGTTATTTTTTATTTATTACTTCCCTTAGTATATAGTAGCTAATCCTTATTATATATTAGCCACCTTATTTTAAGAACTAGAGGATAAATTTGCCTTCTTCCTTACCTAGGGGCATATTTGCTTTTATTAGATTAGTTACTTATATAAGTTAAAAAATCACTGCATTTTTAAGGTTAGCGCTAATCTAGATTATAAAGGGTTATAGTAGTTAAGGCTTTATCTAGTTTTTAAACTATTATTCTTTTCCCTTTTTTTAATTAGTGTCTTCTTTTTTTTTAAAATCTGCTCTTAGGTTAGATTCTTCCCTAGAGTTAGGCTTAAAGTTTAAGCCTCTGTTAGAGTTAAAGTTTAAGTTAGAACTAAGGTTAGTTTCTAATCTTAAGTTAAATTTATCCCCTTCCTTAAGCTGCACTGCAGGTTTCTCTTAAAGTTATAATTAA
Source organism: Trichoderma ghanense (assembly GCF_004382785.1). Lineage (NCBI taxonomy): Eukaryota > Fungi > Ascomycota > Sordariomycetes > Hypocreales > Hypocreaceae > Trichoderma > Trichoderma ghanense. The sequence goes on from NW_027395697.1 coordinate 58,224, forward strand.
TCTTAGGCCTCTAGTCCTTTTTTTATCTTCTGCTTTTTTAATTCTAGTAGGGTTACTAGCCTAGTTTCTTTTCTCTTTTTAGTAGGTTTCTTTATCTTTCCTTATAGCTAGCGCCTTAAAGAGGCAGCTAGTAGTATAAGATCTTTTATAACCTTCTAATCTAGCTAAAATATATACTATTAAGATAAATTAACCTATAGCTTAATGCAGAAATAGTATAAGGACTACCCCTTAAGTAGCGTGTAGTTTCTTTTATATATAAAGGTTTGTTTCTAAATGCTGTTAATAAGATACTTTATTTAGTAGTTAACTTCTTATATTAGCGCCTTATAATTCTAGTTATATCCTTACGCTTCTGCTTAAGTAAGCCCTAGCTTAATACTAGCAAAAGTTTATATAACCTATAAGGCCTGATTTCTATATTCTCTGCTTATTACTGCTTTTCTTATATAAATATACTAGTCCTTTAATTAAAGATTAAATAGTCCCTTAGCTTATCCTTTCTATAAGCTAATCCCTTCTTTCTAAGTTACTTAATCTCTGCAGTAGGTTTAGATTTTATTAACTATTAACCTGGTAAGCCCTTTAAAGGTAAGGAACCCCTAGAAAATTACTAAGTATCTGTATTTAAAGTAATCTAGTTAAACTATATAAGGTACTATTATAAAGTTAAATGCCCCTCTATATCCGGCTATGTTTAAAAAACTGCGCTAAATAGTAAGGAATATGCAGATGCGCTTTAGTTATTCTTCCTTTTCTATATCCTAAAAGTAAACTATCCCTTGCCACTTATCTTAAATTATAGCTGCCTAGTGATAATAGAAATAAACCTAATTAAAATAGAACCTCTTCCTTTATATCCTAGTCTAGAATTTAAAAAGGTCTATCCTTATAAAGTGATCTCCTTTTAGAATGTTAAATAAAGCATTAGGGGTAATAGGTAGCTTTTAGCTGTATTTAATCTTATTAAGGGCTATTATAACTATATATTTAATACCCCTTATTAATATCTAGGAGATTTTTTAAAGTTTAAAATTAAACACTTCTTTATAGTAGCTTAAGTTAACTAAGAGGTTATATATATCTTTATAGTAATTACTGCTTTTTTAGCTTAATATATTAAAGAATGTTAAGATCTGTTTATAGTAGGCCTGACAGTCTGCGCAGGATATATTATTTTTATAGTTTATAGTGCTAACTAGCAGATCTTTAAGCTAATCTAGTTATAGTGTAATAAAGAATAGTTATTCTTTATAAGTATCTGCAAGGTCTTAATTAATTATAGCGCTCTTTATAAGTTTATAGAAACATGTATTTATAACCTTAAGGATAGACTTTATATAGCTAGGCAAAATCTTGCATTTAGCCAGGTCTTTTTAATACTTTTTATAGTAAAAGCGGTTAGGGTTATTTATTATTAAGGGACCTTAGTAATTAATTTACAGGCGTTTACACTTTCTCTCTTAATAATTAAATAATGCGTTTATTTTATTTACTGCTATTAGTTTTTAGTGTTATACTAGCTTCTTTTATAAGGGAATCTGCTAGTCCTTATTAAGCATAGACATTAGTTAGAGCGTTTATTTTAAAAGGATAAGAAAGAGCCTTAGTAACTTCTTTTAAGTTACTTTTTTTCTTCTTGCTTTTGCATCTTTCTTAAGGTTTATTTATTTAATTATAAATTAACTTGCCTGGATATTATATACTTAACTTACTAATATTTCTTTTTTTATTTATAATTTTATTATAGCCGCTAAGACTTCTTATAAATAATTTCTTTAGTGGCGCTGCTATACTAACTTATTTATTCTTTTAAAGCTAATATGTTTATAATATACCTTTATAAGTCTTCTTTTTAAAGGGGTTTTAATTAATCTTTTCCTAATTATTTACAGGTAGCTAAATGCCTCTAGGTTTAGCTTATAGGTAGTGTTAATATTAGTTAAGGCAACTAGCTAATTTATTATAAGATTGCCTTTTCTAACCGCTTTCTTTCTACTTTTAAACTTAAGTATATACTTCCCTAGGAGACACTTAAGCTTTATTTCTAGCAGATAGCATTTAATTAGTTAAGTGCAGAGCGTTCTATTATACTTAAAATTGCCTAGTCTTTTAAAAGATAATCTTATTTAGTGTATATTCCTGCTAAAATTAGTTATCTATATAAGTAGTTCTTTAATGCTGTCCTTTAATATCTAGAGTGTATTAAAGCTCTCTTTATAGCCTTTTATAAAGCCCTGAATCCTTAGCTTTATGCCTATTATATTTAATTATACACTTTTATAGTTACTTCTCTTTAAGAATATATTCTTTTCCTATTCTATAATTATATCTCTTTAAAGGGGATGTAGAAAGGCGACTATGTAAATTACTTATAGTTAGGGTGCGCTAATTATAGCTAGCGGTTTTTTAAGGGGTACTAACTGCAGAATAGTAAGGTAGATATTAATGCCTGTTTTCTTAAGGCAGCTAGATTAGATAGGACCTCTGCTAGTTATAGTAATTCCTATTTTAATAGTAATATAGCTCCTTATCTTTTATATTTATTAGTTACTTTAGATTAGCACTTTATAAAGGGGGGGCGTGCTGCCTTTATAAAGGTAAAATTAAAGAGTGGATAGATTAGCTAGGTGTAAAGGCTTAAGGCGCAGATTAAATAATTTTAGTTATTTTTCCTTTATTTTTCTAGTTTTTATAGTGTTAATTAACTGTTTTAAGTGCTCCTGTTAAAAGGTGCTTTTTCCTCCCCTTTTCTCCTTATTTATAAATGCTAGTTAATAGGTTTATAAATTATAGCCTTAGAATATCTTAGTATTACAGCTTCTAGCAGTTTAAAAGCTTTAGTAATACTAGTTTAATATAATATTAAGGTTAAGGGTTTAGAACTAATTAATCTTTACTGCCTTTATCTAGTTTAGTGGCTATGCTATCCTTATAGTCTTTATTACTATTTTTTAAGCTAAGCGCCTAGTCTATAGTACTAGCTAGTTCTTATAGTGCTAATCTTGCTTTTATTTACTAACATATTCTTAGTCTTATTACCGCTGCCTTTAATTAATCTAAGCTTAAGGCATTAGTTTCCTTTTTAATATTTACAGGTCTTCTTTACTATAACTTATA
>NW_027395697.1:62642-64550 GCF_004382785.1 Trichoderma ghanense
GATTGCCTTTAATATTATTCTTATAAAGATTAAATAGTCCTAGTAGTTTATAAGATAAAGTATTAGCTATACTGTTATTTTTCTTAAGGATATAGCAGACTGTAAAGTTAAAAAGCAGAATATAGCTAACCTATTATATAATATATAAGCTTAGTATATCCTTTACTGCCTTATTAATTTAATTAACTAGGACCTTAAAGTCAGTCTTAAGTATAAATCGCGCTTTATAAATATGCCCTTATAACTGTTTAAGTGTATAAAGGATTGCTTTACACTTAAGTTTTATAGTATTATATTTTCTTTCTAATAGTAGCTAGCAACTGCTTTTATAATATATAAGATGCTGTTTCTTATTAATAATCTGTATTAAGGCTGCTCCTTATTTAATCCTGCTAGTATTAACTATTAAGATAATTTCTTTATAACTGTTACTTAGGTCTAGGGAGATAAAGATTAATATATTAGTGACATGCTGTTTAAGGGTATTTATTACTGCTTATGCCTTTACACTCTAGTGCTATAGTATGTCTTTCTTTAATAAGGTTATTAAGGGCGCAGTAATCTATATAAAGCATTTAATCTAAATATAATAGTACCTTATAAGCTTAAGGAAGGACTGCATATTATAGATATTATAGCAGTAGATCTATTCCTAGATTTTAACTATTTTCGCTATTAACAGTTACCTGCCTTATATTTTATATAAATAACTTATAAGATTAGTTAATTTTTAATAAAAGACTAACTTTAATACTAAAATTATATATCTAGAGAGTTTAATATTAATAAAGACTTTATTAAGGTTTTATAAGTGCTTTAGGATATATTTATAAATGCCTAGAGCTGCCTCCTTATTATTATAAGTTAATTAGGCTCCCCTTATAGCTATATTATTTAGGAAGGGATAGTAAACTATAAGGATTAGGTTAAACAGGATTTAGACTATAATATGCTAGAACTGCGCTACTAAGTTAGTAGCTTTTATTAAAAAGGTGTAGTATCTTAGTAATCTTACTAAAGTAGTAAATATTATAAAGTCCTAGCTTTTCTTATTAAAAGGTATTTAATTATACCTTAAGAAGTAATTTAATAGTAAAATTAAGGTGCAGCCTGTAAAGTCCTTATTAAATTCTTCTGCACTTAAGGGGATAAATATATTATAAACAGTCACCTTATTAAGCTTTATAACTAAGTTAATTAAATAAAGCCTACTATCCTTTTTTTAAATAAGAAAGAAGAGGTTCTTATAAGGTCTATAACCTTCTTCTAGTATACCTTTTTTAATTCTTAATTATAAGACCTTAATTACCTTTAGGACTATAGCCTTTAAGATTAGGATTAAACCAGATTGCTAAGCAGTATAAGGTATTATCTTAATCTCTTATAGGGGAGCTACTTCTAGGTCTAGCTTTCCGCTCTTTAAAAACTCCTATACTAAAGCTGCCTCTCTATTAAAAAGGATCTCTTAAAGGATTTCTATTTCTTTTAGTTATAGCGTCTTGCATATAGGTTTTAGTAGCTTTTCTAACTATTCTAGTGTTAATTAAGACCTGCAATTAATTAATCTAAACTTAGGCATAATATACTTTAAAAAGGGAGCCTCTAGGTTTAATCTAGACTTAACTTCTTCTTACTTCTTCTTCTTCTAGTTTAGGTTTCTAGCAGGAGTTATCCTATCTAATAGCATGTTATCCACTAGGTGGATCTTAACTCTTTTATATTTATATATTATATTAATTTTAAAAAGCGTTTTTATATTCTTATCCTTTTAAGATCTTTTAATCAGTCTCTTCTTATCCCTCCTTACTTTTAAAGCTTCTAACTGTAGTGTTTATTAAAATTCTTTTAACTATCTAGAGACTATATTAATTACTATATCTGCTACTAACTCTTCTGCAAGTTTTTCTA
>NW_027395698.1:0-9326 GCF_004382785.1 Trichoderma ghanense
ATAATAAGGGAGATTATTAGTTATAAGTAAATAAGGCCATCCTTATCTATTTACTGTAGGTGCCTTAGAAAAAGGGCTTATTACTTAAGGGTTTTAGTTAAGGATAGCTTTAATGCCTTTTTTTCCCCCTCTCTTATCTTTTATTTTTAGCTGCTGCTTTAGCAGTATTATTATATCTAGAAAGTCTTAGTAAAAGGGCAAACTGCAGAGTTTAATAACTAAAGGCTTTAATAATAAATAATAAAGGAGATTATTAGTTGTTATAGGTAAATAAGGCTATCCTTATTTATTTACTATAAATGCCTTAGAAAAAGGGCTTGTCGCTTAAGGGTTTTAGTTAAGGATGGCTTTAGTGCCTTTCTTTCCCCCCTCTTTTATCTTTTATTTTTAGCTGCTGCTTTAGTAGTGTTATTATATCTAGAAAGTCCTGGTAAAGGGGCAAACTGTAGAGTTTAATAACTAAAGGCTTTAATAATAGATAATAAGGGAGATTATTAGTTATTATAGGTAAATAAGGCCGTCCTTATGTTAAAGACTAGGTTAATAGGGGTTGCTTTAAGATAAAAGCTATTAAGATCCTGCTTATAACTAAGTAAAGAATATAGTTAAGAGCTGCTATAAGATATTATTAAGTTATATGCTATAGCACCCCTTGCATAGCCTTAATATAACACTAGCAATTTATATACCAGTATCCCTCTAACCTTAAAGCTATTAGGATCCTGCTTATAGCTAAATAAAAAATATAGTTAAGAGCTGCTATAGGATATCACTAAGTCACATGCTATAGCACCCCTCCCCTACACTTACCTACTAACTTATTAAACCCTACTATACCCCTCCTTTACATTTACCTACTAATATATTAAACCCTTTATTTACCTAACCTATAATTACGCACTTCTATTTAAGCATTAATTTATATTACCCTTATACTGTTATTCTACTTGCTGTTAAGTAAATTATGCCTTAGAGCTAGAAGAAATATTGCTAACTGTATTAATAGTTTGTCTGTTTTAGCACTATATTAGAACTTCTCCTGCCTAGCTTAAACCTTCCTTCCTTTTTACCTTGCTAACCCTCCCTTCTTCCTTCCCCCTAGTCTTAGTCTTAATCCTCACTTAGCTATAAATAAAATCTAATAATAATATAACACCATGCCCTTTAAAAAGCAGGCGCCCTGTTAAGGGGTTAAATTAAAATTAATAGCATAATAAGCTAAACTTAAGGCAAAAGTGTAAGCTAATAGTAACTTTACCCTAGTCCTTTAAACCAAGAGCCTAATTAAATAGCAAATATCTAATAATAAAAAAGACTTCTCTATCAGGAACTTAAAGATTATAACACTTAATAACCCTAAAACTATATAATAAAATGCAGAACTTTAGTATAAATTAAGACATCCTTTAAGAGTGCAAGTCCTGCACTCTTAATTAACCTCTCTTACTAATTAGTTAATTATAGGCCCTTATACTAGACTGTTAAGTTACTCTTTAGCTAATTTCTTAAATTCCTTTAATATTTCTACCTAAAGGTGCGTCTTATTTACTGCTAAGTATAGATTTTTACACTTAGCAGTAAGCTAAATGTGCCTTTCCTTAAACTAATATGCAGAGCCCTTGCTAATTAGTTATCTAGTTCTTAATATTCTTCCTTATGCTATAAGGCTTCTCTAGTTAAAATTTAAGCCTAATATAGCATAATTGCTCTATAACTAATACCTAGCTGAAAATATACCCCTAGTAATAGAGAGCTTGTTTTTTAAGATATAAGAAGTAATTAACTAGCTTAAGGGTGATAGTATTAGTAACTTAAAGTTACTAGCTGTCTGCATCTTAGTATATATAGCTGAAAATTTAAAATATAAGCCTCTAGTTAATAAGGTTATCTAGACCCTTAACAAGCCCCTGTTTTTACTAATTACTGCTAGTATTATTAGGTTAGGTGTTAAAGAGGGTAACTATATTAAACCTATTATAACTATCCTTATTTATGCTATATAAATTCTTCTCTTTACTTTAACCTCCTGGCAGCTAGACCTTAAGTACTTAACTAGGGATTATAAGCATTAATATTTAATGCCCCCTGGCTATAGTAGCGACTGCAGAAGCATAGCTAGATAGTATAGCCTAAAGGACTTGCACTAAGCAGTCTTACTATTACTATTATTAATTTATTATTAATAAAATATAACTCTTAGCAGGCTTATAATGCAGCAGGCTTTATAAGCAAGAGGTTTATTCCTAGGTTATTATAATATCCTTACCTAAAAGCCTTAAGCAGCAGTAAAACCTATAGGCCTAGTAGAGGAGGCAGTAATCTAAATATTATATAATCCCCTTAAGCTAGTAATATAATTAAATATAACTGCATTAGCATCCTTGCTTACTACCTTAACTAAGTCCTAGTCTAAGGGCTTAAGCTTGCTAACTATGCTTTAAAAATCTGCAGAACTTAGCGTTAATAACTGGCTGGAATTTTAAAATTTATTTATTAAATGCATAAATGCTTAATAATGCAGTTATAAAGATAGCAGTGACTTAAAGCACTTAGAGCTATTATATTACTTACTAAAGCTAATGTCTGTTATAGCTTAGGATGCTGTAATAGATAAAATATAATGTAAGTTTAAGTAGGATAACTATAAGGAGACTTTTATAGCTATTTAGCAAGGAGTTACCTCCTTTAACGCGCTTATTAAAGCAGAGCGCCTGGCTAAGTATACTTATGCTAGATATATATTTAATATAATATAAGAGCACTTAACCCTCTACCTTAAAGATAAAGCAGGCCTTAATGCAGTATTAATGCAGTCCTTTACCTTTAAAAACATCTTTAATAAAAACCCCCTACCTAAGAACACTAACCTTAACGCAGTTTACAGTAAGTTTAATATCACCCTATACCTGTCTTTTAAATTATACCTAGGGCTTAATAAGCAGGGTTTAAAGCCCTACTAGGTTACTAGTAAGCATTTATGCTACTTACTGCTAAGTGTGTATTTTTACACTTAGCTATAAATAATCCAGCCTCTTTATATAACTACTAATATATTATAGACTTAAGGGTAATCTTTAATAAACTTAACTTACTTAGTTATATTTTATTAGGCAATAAGATAGGCTTAGGTAAGATAAAGGTATTCTTAGCTATAGTTAAATATAAGGCTAGGCAGCTAGAAATGCAGGCTGCTAACTTGCCTAAGGACTAGAGGGAAATTTATTTCCTAACGCTTATAGTTAACTTAGTGGCGACTATCTATTAGACTATTACTAAAGCAGTAACTAACTTTCCTAGTCTAAAGATTATGCTTTACTATAGCTTTAAAGGCAAGAGTAAAAAATTTAGGTTTATTTATATAATCTTATGCAGGAACCTGGTTAAGACTATAAATAGACTGTCTAATATAAATCCTAAAGTATATATAATATAATAAGAAGAAGCACCTGCTAATATAGCTTAAACTGCCTAAATAATAATTATAATATTATATTTAATGCTTTACTGCAGGGAGTTCTATTAAGCTAAAAGATAATTTATTTTTCTACTGTAATAAGAGATTTAGATAAAACGCTAGTAATAAGACTAGGCTAATGCTAATAAAGAAGGTAATATTATTATATCTAGCGCTTATAGGACTAATAGTAAGGAATTTAATAATACATTAAGAATAGAAAGTGACTGGCTTATGCTAGAAAAAGCAATTGCACTATAACCTAAGCTCTTAGGTCTTACTAAGATACGCTAATATAAACCTTAAGACCTAGATCTTAAAAAGCAGAAGATCTATTTCCTTCCCTTAAAAAACACTATAACTCTCCTAGATAGGAATATTATTAAGTACAGGCTGGCTAACCTAGCCCTTGCTAGAGTTAGATAGGGCTTTCTTATTATTAATAAAGCTTATATAGCTTAATGTATAGATAGTATTTATAATTAGGCATTTAAGGTACTTAATTAGGACTTGCTAGTCTAGGTTACTAGCACCCCCCTTATAAGTGGCCTATATAACATCCTCTTACTACTTACTCTTATTTAAGGAAAATTAGGTATTAGTTCTTTTATTAATATTACTGTAAGCGCAGGGAAACTAGAAGGATTATAAGACAACTAGTATAATTTATATATTAACTTTACTAGCCTTAGTAAAGATATTAAAGGCATTTTTAGCGCCTTATTTATAAAGAAGTATCTGTTTAAGACTTTATCTGCTATAGAGAAATTTTATAAAGATATAGGAGTTAAGCTTTAGTAACTATATCCTTTATTAATTAAGAGCGCTGTATAAGAAACCAGGTGGTCTAGCTATTTTAGCCAGGCGGTCCTAGCTCCTGTGCTTAAGTCCTTTTCCCTGCATAAAACACTAAGGTCCTGCCTCCTCTTACTAAACAGTTTTATATTATTCCTAGTAACTGATTTATTATTAATAACTATCTGCATAAAGGAACTAAGCTAAAGCAGCCACTACTGCTAGGCTGTCTTAGCCTATAGTATAAAGTGCGTAAATTAAACCTTTACCTTTACAGATAAGCCTATAACGCTAGGTAAAACCCAGGCTAAGCACTTAATTAATTTTACTGCGCATAAAGAAGGCGCCTTAATAGCATTTTATTAAAGAAATTTAAAGATTCTTTATAACTAGGTGCCTGAGATATTAAGTAAAAATCTAGATAAGGTAGCAGAAGCACTTTGCCTCCTGCATAATGCAGAATTAGCAGTAATAAGCAGCTAGTCCTAAAGCTTATAATAGCAGGCTAACTCTATCCTAACTGTTAGCGTTAAGCACCTAGCAAAGTTAATGTTATATAATAATAATGCTAGACTTAACTACTTCTTTTACTACACTACTGCAGATATTTATATTATAGCACTTGCTAGCTAAATTAGTTAGGTTAAATAGTTAGCTAGAACCTTGCTAATTTTAGCATATATCTTCTAGCTTATAAGGAAGTACGTTTAGCAAGAGCACTAGAGGGTCTTAGTCTATATAAACACCCTGTAGCTTTAATAGTAAGTGCCCTTTCCACTTAGTATTAAGTGCAGCAGTATACACTTAACAGTAAATAATATAACCCCTAGACTATATAAGGTATATGCTAATAATATATTTAAAATAGTATATAGCGCACTTCTTATCGCTAGATTTATTACCCTTACTATCTAATTATTTAATAAGCTAGGAGTTAAGATTAAGGCTATCTTTAAGTTTTCTAACCCTGCTTTAAACGCTAAGGTTTTTATAGTAAATATTAATATTATAGTGACAGGTGTAAACTTATACTAGTGCTGCTTAAAAGGTATTCTTACTACTTTTTATTATAATGCGAAGACTATAACACAGGTTTACAGCCGCCTTAATTAGCTTAGTTAGCATAAAGCAGTAGTATAGCATAATCTTAAGGTTAAGGAATTATTTTATAACTATTAAGAGAGAATTATTATAATTAAATAAAGCAGACAGTTATCTGCTAAAATATATCTCCTTAAATAAATAAGCAGCACCTTTAAAGAGGTTATTATTTTTAAACTTATTTAATTATATTACTATTAGTCCTTTAATTAATATAGCTAGGTTATCTTATAAGACTAGGATAGGTTAAGAATCTAGTACTACTTTAATAAGGCCCTGAAAATAGAAATTGCCTGCTTAATTATAGCCAAGCTTATTATAGTGCTAGGGCATAAGAAGTATTAGGCTAAGAATAATAACTATCTTACTATATCACTCTTAGATATAGTTACCCTTTTAAAGGTAACTAAGATAGAGGAGTGGATAGTATAGTTAAAGGATTGCCAGCAGTTAATGTTTTAGGTTAAATTAGACTAATATATTTATAAGGCTTAGGAGTTTAAGACCTAGTGTAAAAAGGCAAAGATGCTTAAGTATTAAAGGGAGTAGCAGAAAATATATAAATTTAAAGAGTTTATTTAGCCTGGCAAGTCTAATAATAAAATAGATGGCCTAGAGCTAGAGGAAGATAAAGAGGATGGCTTAGAGCTAGAGGAAGATAAAGAGGATAAGACTGCAGATAGAGATAGTAATATTAAGGAGGGGAATGTTATAGAGGAGAATATTATAGAGGAGAATATTATAAAGGAGAATATTATAAATATAAATATAATAGCTAATAGTAATAAAGATAACTAGTAGTAGACTTATAAAAAGGATTAGTTAATAGTAAAAATTAAGGTAGATATCTTTACTATATATAGGTATACAGAAAATTAAATTTACTTTATACTTTAATGCTCTTATAATAAATATAAAACACAATAATATAGGTATATAATATAATACAGATAGCAGTAGAAATCCTTTAAACAGATGCAGTAAGACATAATATTTAAGTGCATAAATATAATCTAACTTAAACTATTTATAACTAAGTGAAAGAGATATTACACCTAGGCATAAGTAGAATAAGGAGATGTTATATTAATAACAGTTGCAGAGATAGAGATAGAGTAAGATTAAGGGGATTATGCAAGCTAATACAGTTAGGGGGCATAGAGAATAAGTGTCTATACACCAGTGTTTAAATATTATTAAGTTAGTTAAGGTTAGACTTATACACTATTAATTAGCTTTATATATTAAATAGGCTTTAGGGCGTTAGGTCTATTAAAGGGTGTGCTAGCAGATGTCTAACTAACAGGCGCAGTCTGTTAGCCCTTATTAAGTTATCTATATATAATAACAGGCCATTAATTATAGCTATATAGCTTAAGTATTATAGTAAAACAAGGCTATCTGTCACTATCTTAAATCCTTAGGGTCTATAAGGCTCTAGGTATACCCTGTTTAAAGGCAAAGTTGATTTAGTTTAAGTTAAACTTATCTCGCCTCTATCTAATACACTTATATAAGACCTTAATATTCTTAATACCTAGCTTATTATATATAATAGCGCAGAGTAAGGTAATAGCCCTGCTAACTGCTGTTATGCCTCTGCCCTTAAAGCCCTAGTTAGGAATAAGGTAGTATAGGATAATGGTTATAAGGTTACTATTAATCTATTTAATTATATTATAGTTAAGGTCCCTGCTATTACTGCACTTAACTGTCTGGTAGATTATAATAGTAACCAGGAAGGGGTTTAACTACTCTATTAGTTACTTAGGTATAGCTAGCATAACTACCTTAAAGGGACTATATAAATCTAGCTATAGGCCTAGCTGTCTTTATGCCAGGCTAATAGCTATTACTTACTTATCACGCCCTTAAGTAATAAGGTCTAAAACTATTAATACCTTATCTACCCTGTTATATACTAGGCCTGCCTAGTGCTAGTTATTAAAGCTAATAAAGGAGGTAATAAAGCAGCGGCCATAAAGGCGCTAAAGGAACTTGCTGTTTAAAGTTACAGAGGGGAGGGTGGCCTTAATAAGGTTAAGATATAGTAGTACTTATAGTTTATAATTAAGGCTATTTCCTTAATAGTTAACCTAGGTAAAAGGGTTATTATTAGAGTTAAGGCTAACAGTAATAAAGTTATTTATTAATGCTATATTTAGTAAACCTTAGCAGATAATATATAATAAGGTTTATAAAGAGGATTTAGTTAGCAGGTTATAGCTCTCTAGGTTAATAAGGCATTGCCTAAGTTCTTATATATATTTAGCCTATATATGCCTATAAACAGCTTAACTTATCTTAAATTAGCCTGTCTTTATTAATGTAGGCATTTATACTGCTAGGTTAGCGCTAGTCTTTAGCAGGTTATAATTGCAGGTAATATATATCTTCTTAGGCCAGTCTTCCTGTATATTAATTAGGGGGGCTTTCTAATTATATACTAAAGCACTAAAGCTCTCCTTAAGTATAGTCCACCCTGCGTTACTTATTATTATATTTAGGATATTACTGCCAGGCTTATAAAATATAACAGTATTACTAAGTAGCCTTGCGTTAGCTATTAAAGCAGCCCTAGAATAAGTATAATAAATTAGAATTATCTATAAGGGAGCGTGTAGTTAGGCGTATTTAAATATAGTGACTAGGTATAGCAGTCTATATTTATAAATAGTAACAGGAGCTTAAGGTAATAAACATTAACAGTAATGCTTGTTTGCCTTATAGCGAATAGTAAGTCTAGGGCTAATAAAATTATCTGTTAAGGAGCGTGTAGTTAGGCGTATTTAAATACAGTGACTAGGTATAGCAGTCTGTATTTATATATAGTAACAGGAGCTTAAGGTAATAAATATTAACAGTAATGCCTGTTTGCCTTATTATAAATAGTAAGTCTAGGGCTAATAGAATTATCTATTAGGGAGTGTGTAGTTAGGCGTATTTAAATGCAGTAACTAGGTATAGCGGTCTGCATTTATAAACAGTAATAGAAGCTTAGGGTAATAAACAGTAATAGTAATGCCTGTTTGCCTTATTATAAATAGTAAGCCTAGGGCCTAGTGCCTGCTTAGGCGTAAATCCTCTTAAGGACTAAGTCTTAAAACATTTAAGAAATGCCAGAGCGTTCTAAAGTGCAGTAAATATAAGGTTAGGGGATAGAGTTATAAGATAGCCTGTCAGGGTTTTATATTACTTTTTAATTAACCCTTAATATCCGTCCTAGAACTTAAATACTTATTTAGCTTATAATATTCCTATATAACACTATAGTTAAAACTTGCACTTATTCCCTATAACTGTAATATATATTAATTACACTTAATATTTACTTACCTACTATATAGTAAATATCTTTAAAGGGTAAAGCAGATAAACACTCTTTAATATTCCACTTAAGGAGGGATTTATTCTACTTAAGCTTAAGTGCAGCTAGACACACTTAGTATAGAATAAAATAATGCTTTAATATAAGATTAAAGTTTAAATTAGTTAAATAGGGGTGTAAAGCTTAAGTAAGGTAGTATATAAGTAGATAGAGTTCTAGGCACTAGAAGGTTAAACTTTAGTATATAAGCGCACTTTATTTACTAATTAGCCTAGTAATAGCCACTTAAGCGCTTATCTATATTATTATTCCCTTTTTTAAAGTTAAAGAGGCAAATAGGATTAATTATTAAGCTGCCTGCGCATAATACCTTATTACTGCCTAGGGCGACTAAATAGTAACCTAGTATAATATAAATTAGATAGTTATTTAGTGTAAGGAGTTTAGCAATTTTGCTGCTAATTAAACAGAGAGTTATATAATTAACTAGAGCCTTATAATATTATATAAGGTTTAACTATTATTTATATAATTCTAGATAAGTTGGCCTTATCCTGTCGCACCACCTATATATACTATAGCATTATTAATAGCTAGCACTATTTACTAGGGGATAGTAGTAAGCTTTAATATAAGGGATGCCTAGAT
>NW_027395698.1:9541-35192 GCF_004382785.1 Trichoderma ghanense
TATAATTATATAAATTAATAATAGATATATAGCTCTTATCTCTAACTAGTTAACTAATCTATTAAAAAGCAAGCTTGCCTATTTATATATATTTAACCTGCAACATATTAATGCTAAAGACTGCCTTTAAAAACTAGCATAAGTATAGTAATATATAATGCAGGAGATAGGTTTCCCCTATTACTTTCTTACTGTTAATATTCTGCTTATAAAGGCAACTAGCCGCTGTAAGGGTGTAGCTATCTGCATATTCTATATCCTCTAAATATTTAGGGGTTTAATAGGTAAGTAACTAAACGTTATATGCTAGCGCATTATAAGTGATGTTAAGTATAAGCTTAAGGAGGAGCACCCTTACTGTAACTATTTGCCTAGGATAGATAGAGGTAATAGCAAGCTTTAGTTTAAGGATTAGTGTATTAAGATTAATAGTATTAGCATCCTTAATATAACTAAGTTAATGCAGATTGTCTAGTGTTACCTAGTTATATATGCTGTATTATAACTTAAGGTTAATTACTATAACAGCTTTTCCCCCCCTTTAACTTATATCTGATTTAACTTCTTAAAGATTAGGCAGTAAGACTAGAGAAAGCTTAATATTAGCAAGAACTAGATAATCTTTAGCAGATTTAACCCTGTTATGCCTTTTTATATATAGATATAGGGTTTTATAAGGTAATACAGTTTGCTAAGGCAGTTAATTTTATATATACTTATAAGGCATTATAGTATAAGAGTTAACTTATTCTCACCACTATATATAAAGCCAGGTTAGTCTTATATACTAAGAGATGCTAACCCTAATAGCATTAGTAATAATATTTAAGCTATAAGGGCTAGGGCAGAATAGACATAGCTAGCAGGTAGTAGGACAGATATATAGTTAAGGGCTTTAATATTATCTCTTTAACTAGGTGTATAAGTATAAGTACTAGTAAGAAAGCTACTGTTTTTAAGGTATAAAGTGCTATACTATATAATAAGTAACCCTACTTAAGAGAGGTAAATATATAAGTTATATAGCTAATAATGCCTTTACCTAAACTCACCCACCTATATATTAAGTAATAATAGCCTCGCCTAGACTCACCTACTTACGCAGCATTTAAATTCTTATAATCACTTAGAGCTAAGTAGTATAAGGAGTTAGTTATTTACCTAGACTTACCCACTTATGCATTAAATAATAATAGCCTCGCCTAGGCTTACCTACCTGCATAGTATTTACCTAGACTTACCTACTTACACAGCATTTAGATTCTTATAATTACTTAAAGCTAAGTGGTATAAGGAGTTAGTTATTTACTTAGACTCACCTACTTATATAGCATTCAGATTCTTATAATTACTTAAAGCTAAGTGGTATAAGGAGTTAGTTATTTACTTAGACTTACCTACTTATGCATTAAATAATAATAGCCTTACTTAGACTTACCTACCTGCGCAGCATTTACCTAGACTAACTTACTTATATATTAAATAATAATAGCCTTGCCTAGACTTACCTACCTGCGCAGCATTTACTTAAACTTACCTACATATTAAATAATAATCTCTACTAGATGTTCTTATATCTGCAGCATTTACCTAAACTTACCTATATATAAAGCAGCTGTGGATGTATTTACCTAAATGCAGCGCCTTTAAAGTAAATAAGGGTTATCTTTACAGCCTGTCTATATAAAGACCTCTCCCCCCCCTTCCTCTTTTACTTCCCTATAATAACACTCTTTTACACAGCTCCCCTAGTTTATATAAAGACCTCTTGCCCCCTTCCTCCTTTACTTTTCTGTAATAACACTCTTCTACACAGCTCCCCTAGTTTATATAAAGACCTCTTACCTACTTCCACTTCCCTCTTAAGTAATGCTCTTCTGCTTAGCTTATAGCAACTAACTACTAACTGCAAGAAGATATAAAATATAAAACTTGCCTAAAATCTTAGGCTCTTACAGTAAGTTCACTCTTTACTATATAGTAGTGCCCCTTTAACAGGACCTTAACTAAGAGAAAGACTATATAAATCTATAAAGGAGCAGATATAGTTAAATTTATTAAACTTATCCCCTTTAATAAATACGCTATAAATAAAGTGTTAGCCAGCCTAGCAGGGGCTAGACTTAATTTTGCCCTTATATTTAACTAAGCATAGCTTAATAAGCTAAATAATAGATAGGTTAATCTCTAGGATAATAAGTATAGCAGATATTTCTATATTATAGACTTTATTATAAATATCGCATACTTTAACTATAGACTGTGGCTTATTAACCTTAAGGTAAAGATAAAGGATATTAACTTGCGACCTTTTATACTTAGCAAGATGTTTATCTATAATAATAACAGATACCTTTATATAGAGGATAAAGACTAAATATACTAGCCTATTAACTTTAATAGCCTAGAAGGATTAACAGCCTTAGACTATAAGGCATTTTTTATAAAACTTATCCCTTAGGTATATAAAGGGCAGCTAGAGAAGATTAGAATGCTTATTATAAATAATTTAGTTTAATAAGGCATTAGACAGCTTTGCTAAGTAAATAGATAGTTAATAGGTTATAAGCTAGATAGATTAGCGTTAAGGATAAAAGGTTAAAATAACTTAAGGGACTGCAGTTAATAAACACCACTTAATATACAGGTGCTTTACCCTTACTTATATAGCAGGTGATAATAGCTTCCCCTAAACTCCTTATCTACCTATACAGCATTTACCTAGACTTACCTACCTATACAGCATCTACCTAAACTCTCTTATATATTAGGTAATAATAGCCTCCCCTATATTTATCTTATAAAGCATTTACCTAGACTTACCTACTTATATAGCAGCTGTAGATATATCTACCTGTACTTACCTACTTGCGCAGTAAGTGAATAAGGGTTATTACTGCAGCCTGTTTATATAAAGGCCTCTTGCCCCCTTCCTCCTTTATTTCCCTTTCTTTAAATAACACTCTTCTACACAGCTCTTAGCGACTAAATATCCTAGACTGACTTTAAATGTTTATTACACCTAAGAAAAGGAAGATAACTCTCCTATTTACTTAAATAAAGCAAAAAGTAAGTGCTGCTATTTTTAAGCCTATATGCCTAGAGGCAGGTCCTAACCTAGTAAAAGAAGCTATAGCTTTAAAAGCACTGCTGGTTAAGTGTATTAAGCTCTGCCTTTTAGAGAGAGACGCCTTAGATATAGCGCTTAGTATGCTATTTAGGGTTTAAGTTAACTTTAGCATTGCCTTTAATTATAAATAGGTTATAAAGCTGCAAGATAGCTAGGACTCTCTTAAAAATAATATAGATAAGGAACTTGTCTATCTTATATAGTTTATTATAAACTGCAGGTTTAGGCAGTATAAACTGTAAGTAATTAATTATAGTATGCTATATATTAAGATAAGCACTAAAACGCTAGCTAATGCCTTAATCTTTATAAATAGTTTAAAGAGGTATAAAGAGGTAAAAAAGCTATACCCTTATAAACTAGAGCTAGAGGAGGACTACTATAGTAAGAGGGGACTTATAACAGAGGTAATACTGCAGGGCATTTATAAAATAGGGTTTATAGCAGAAGACTTTCTGCTAGGCCTGCACTTTATTATAAACCTAGCTTATTAAGAGGAATTAGGCAAGGTTAGCATCTTTATTAAACTTTAAGGACTTAGAGGTATAGGAGATAAAGGTAGGTAAGGTTAGTTTATTAAGAGAAAACCTTTTAGTTTCTAGTATATATTTATAGCCTTAACTCTTTCTTAGGTAAACTATAATAATAGTAACTATTAGGTAGCTAAGGCAGCAGACTAGTTATTATTAAGTGTAGTTAATCTTCACTTAGCTATAAGTAGAACGTCTCCTTAATATAAGAGTTATATAGCTTTATATTAGCGGATAGGTTAAGTAAGATATTAGAGTAGTAAATAGGTAATTAGGGAGGCGCTAGATAAGGTGCTTAGGATATATAAGTTCTAATATAATGTTAATTGCAGTGCAGTGGTATATTAATAAGTGGCTGTGTAAACTATATAAATAAATAAGATAAATAAAATATTATATATCTAGTTATCCTGTGAGGGTTGCTTAAGCTTACTTAATCACGTCTTGCTTTAAGGGTAAAGGTTAGGGGTATAGAGTAAAAAAAAAAAATTTAAAATTTAGGGTAAAACTTAAATAAAAAATCTATTAAAATCTATTAAAAAATCTATATTCTAAATCTTCTCTCCGTTTTCTGCTAGCATTTTTCTAGAATTAATTATAAAGGTTTTAAAAAATCTATACTAGTATACATTTAGCCTAGCGTTATGCAACCTAACGAAAAATACATTCTAGGCTTAGTGCCTTCTGCAAATCCACTAAGCTAAAAACAGAAAGCCCCACCTAATAAAAAATACCTTTTTGGCTAGTCTAGCCTAGTTTCCTAGCTAATAGAAATTAAGCTATGCCACTAAGCCCCCCTATCTATACTTGCTTCCTACTAAGTTGTTATATAACACTAACTACTTTTATATTTCCCTTCTTCCCTTTTTCCTCGCTAATCCACTCACGCCTAAGTGGCTATATTTACACTTAATAACAAATGGTATGCTGCTTTAACCTATATTCTACCTACTGACAGGAAGTATGTTAGAGCTAAAAAGACAGGGCCGCCTAAAGAAATACTACAGTGAAACTAAGTATAAGCAAAGTAATTAAGAACGTTAAAGAAGATACTACTACTAACAGAAATTAGCGCTTACCCTAACAGCAACCAGCTTGAACTAACTAAAGATTATATTCAGCTATTTAATGCTATATCCCTCTGGCATTCCACCATCCACTAACACCACTATAAACCTCTATATACACCTAAGTGTTAATATACCCCTCACCCCTTTAAGTAACCACTTCCTACCATCTATCCTGCCTGTCTGGGACAATTCTACTAATCCCTCCAGTAACCTATTTAGCCAAGCTACTAAAGAAATACAGGCAATATAAGAGGAGGATCTGCCTGCACTACCTAAAGATGCAGCTGAGGATACACTAAATGCTCTAGATAAAGAGCTAGAAGTGCTTTATAATAAAATCTTAAACTACTATATATCCCCTCCTCTACTAGAGCTATTACCAGCCTCTAGTTATTTAAGCAGACAGAGTTAGAGATCACAGAAGCAGCCACTCTAAAAGAACACACTCCTCCGCTAGGCCACTGAGTCCCCTACTGCTAATATAGATATACAGGGCTTCTGGAGGACTATGCTATAAGCTGTCTAGGCATTTGCTTAACTTTACCTATACGCCTACACAGACCCTTACCTTGACCTAACTGAAGATAACATTCTCTTAAGCATTAGGTTATTTAACCTCTCCTGTTGTATCTAACTGTTACACTTTTTAGAGATAGAAGACCTACTTACTGCATTCTAGCTTATTATCTGCTATAGTAAAGCTTATATCTGTATAACTGCAAGAGCCCTTTATGCTAATAACTTGCAGTCGCTCCTAGAAGAGGAAATATAATTACTAAACTGCAGTCTAGTTATTGCACCTATCTTCTACCCTGGAGCGACTGCAGTTAGCTATTAGACACTTGGCTGCTATAATTTAATAATAAACACTATTGTTATTGCAGACTTGCTTAGGGGATTAACGCATGTTGTAGGCGCTGCAGTTACCTTAAAGCAACTCGCATTATCTATTAACCCTATATTGGCCATGCTTATGATAACTACCCTCTATATCACACAGCAGTATAGAGGCTGGACCTGCGGCCTGATTGTTATTGAATGCGCCCGCTAACTTGCTATTAAGGCGTAACAGTCCTTACCTATTACTGATTTTAACTGGCTAACGGCTATGTTAAGTGCAGAAGCATCTGAGGACTAAGCTATTGCCTTCTGGCAAGATGTAGTAGATAAACACCTTAGAGGCAATCTAGATATATGCAACCTCTTGCTAAATGCCTTATTACTAGAAACTAGCATTTAGGGAGATTATAATCACTCTGCTCCCTGGCTATTACCTAGCAGCAGCAGCTTGACTGAAAGCTACGCTACTATATTGCACTATATGCTTGCAGCTGAATGGGCTGGTATACCTGGTTGCTTAGTGGAAAAGCATGAGGCTGATTATGCTAAAACGCTTTCTTAGGCAGACTAAGGTTATATTAGCCCTTACTGTAGCTTAGTGGGCGATATATAGCGCGGTCTTGAGGGACACTGGGGAGGTATAAAGCTGCCTTATTTACTAGATCCTAGCAAGGACCTCTTTAGGATAAGGAGAGCAGATCTTCTCCTTACGACTGTTGATAGAGTGTATAACTATAATATAATCGCTAAAACCTGCCAGACTGCCTTTAAGGGAACTGCAGACCTGAACACACTACCCTTAAGACTATGCCTCTACACCTATCACTTAGTTTGTCCTGACGTCGCAGCTAACGGGGCGGTTAAGTCCTTTAATGTTAACAGCCTTTGCGCCTTTCCCTTGTCTCTGGCTGTGGCAAGCTAAGGCATTTTATAGAGAGCCACGTACTATATACAGTCCAGTATTATAAATAACATGCACTTAGCCCTTAACGTTCTAAATAAAGACGGCGGCAAGACGACATAGCCGCTCTATATGATACTAAACTACTGCTTTAGCCATGTCCTTGGCCTAGATGATATATAAATCTATATCTTCTTCCCAGCCATGTTTAGAGGCAGCTTTAGCGATTTATATAAGATAACAGCCCTTTCTGCTAGCGCCTATGAAAGATGGCTAGATACTGTGGTGCTGCTAGCATTCTAGGAGTGTATTAACTTGCCTAATATACTGCAGCACTTACTAAAGTCCTATGCGGCTGCTAGCAGCGCTGCTAGGGCAGAACACAAGACACTTTTAGGATGGAACTTAAACTAGGATAAGGGAGAGTATATAACCCACACTAGCTAAAGATAACTGTTAAGATATGCCCTACTACCTGGCGACCTTGACGCTATCTAGAAAGCTATTAAGCTACGGGCCTATAGACACCCCGACTTCCGCAGACTGCAGCTCTGCATCTTATCTAAGAACACCAAGCTCTACTACATGGCAATATCTTTACACTAAGCACTTGGTAAGTGGCAGATGGCGTGGGACTATAGTATTAACTCCACCTATATAGACTAAGACACCACCTTTATTAACATTAGGCGGCAGGTGATGCTAGCTAAGGATGGACTGCTTGACAACCATGTCTTATTATGGAGGAAGTGCTGTCTTGAATCACTCTGGCAGTTGTGACGCGCCTGGAGTGCAGCTAATAACACCCATGCGATATATAAAAAGCGACCCTATTTAACTAAGTCTAAGTATCCCTTTATTACTTTTAACTATGCTGCAGGCATTACTATTACCATGTCCTAGTATAGTAAGGAGTTTATAGAGGGCCTGGTTTATAGCTAATTCTATAATCTTATTAAAGGCCCTTTTAACTTGGCTAAGGCATTCCCCTTTTAGTCTTAAAATATGGAAGCACTTGCCCTAGACCTAGGCTACTTGCAAGACCTCTAGTCTACTTGCGGAGTCTACTAACACATTAGCACTCTTATACGCAGTTACCGGCTTAGCAAGGCTTACGTTAACATTAATATGCTAGATCCTGACTTGCTAGGCTAATGTCTATTTACCTATAGAGTTAGGGCTAAAGACTGTGTTTCCTTTTATCTTCTACACTGCATTATATTGCTAGGCCAGCTGCTAAGCTAGGCCAGGACAGTAATACTATATTTCGCCATCCTATCTCCTGATATAGCCGGCCTTATCCAGGCCTCTGTTAACAGGCACTGCTTCCTATTTGAGTATGTCTGCTTAACTGCCTCTCTTAAGTTCTCTCTGCTAGAGACAGTGGTTATGCTGGTGGCACTCTGGGGCGTCTGTTTCTCCTTTAGCTCTGCGCTTATGGTTAAGGAGTTAGTCTTATAGCGCGATTAATAGGTAACTGGAGGGACTGCAGCTAGGGATGTGGTCTACAGGGAGGGAATGGGAATGCAGCGCGCTTTATAAGATCACGGCTTTGGCTGGTAGCAACCAGGGAAATTCAACTGGCCGTCCTTCTGCTTCCGCCATGATGTTAAGGAGCGAATTATAGCCAGCAACCAGCTCCTGCACTAAGACTACACCCGTTAATAGAGAGCAATTAAGGACATCTGCAGCATACACTTCTGCATATAGCAGGCAAGCTTATAGGCCACTAAATATAACGTCTATAATGACAGACAGGCCTGCTACATATGGCTTAAATACCTCTACAGTATAGTTATTAATGCGTTTAACTAGGACGTATGGCGCGATGTCTATAAGTTAGTTAATTAGGTGACTGGTTCTAATATTACTAATAAGGCCAGACTAAGCTATTTAGTTAATAAGCCACTGCCCTTCTGCTTTAACTCCCTCTTTAAACTCTTTATTAATCGCCTGGCTAATAGGGCATACACTTACCCCCACTTTATTACTAGTAATAAGATCTGCAACAGTCTAGTGGAGTCTTTACTCTAGGATCTCTTTACGCCACTCGGCTAACCAATATCCCTCCTAAACTAAAAGGGCTGGGAAGCATATCCCTACTATATTGCTATAACACAGAGCATGATAATAATTAAAAACATACTAGGCGAAGATAAGTCGCTCTAGTAGATAGATAACCTCTTAACCCTTGTAATAGCCACGCATTAGGTACTCTTATGGCTATTGGAAAGAGAGCTTATATTATCCACTAAGGAATATGCTATATAAAATAAAAACAGGCAACTAACTTTTGCCTCTATTATCTACATGCCGCCTACCTTGCCCTTAGCTCCCTCCCTCTCTTAATAAGGCATTATATCTATACCGCCTTAGGACTTAGACCTTATGCTATTATATTCCTTATCGCTTGCCCTAAGCCTTTATTAATTTATAAACATACACTAGCGACTATTATAGCAAATATCGCGCATCCTTAAGAGAGCCTATTTATTAGAATCTAACACTATGCTAGGATAAGCAGTTACAACCTTATATAATGGCCTTGTCTACCTAGTTATTAAGAAGGGTTTCCTACCTAAATTGCATATAATTAACCTTATACATGATAAATCTGCTGCTGACCTTAACGCTGCCTTTTAAAGCTTCCTTAATCTAGACTTAGAATATAACGCTTACACTAGACCTAATTATACACACGCCTAACCTAGCCAACCCAGCAACCTATTAGACCTTTACCTAAAGCAAGCCTGACTTAAATAGTATATAATGTAGATAGCATATAATACTAGTAGTAATAGTAACTAATTCTTTATACCACTTAGCTATAAGTGATTAGAAATATTTTCTATTAGCTTATAAGGCTTATCCCCTATATCTTATTATACCTTATTGCAGATTAGATAATACGCTTATGCATACCCCTGTTTAAATTTAGCGCGCCTAACCTATTATAGACTATCATCTTATCACATATACTCTATACTCTCCCTTACTCATACACTGCGTAAATTATAGAACGCACTCTGTATATTATAAAGCACTTACTAATATCCTAACTTTATAATAAATCTATATAATATATAACTCTGCTCCTCTCTAACATCTAGTATACTAGCTATATATTAACTATCATAACTCACTTAATATATACTTCACTTAGCTGCTAATATTTACTTCTTTTAAACACCTTATTATATATAAGCCTACTTTATAATAAACGCTTTTTATCTCTTCTAGTTAGATATTTATTACCAGGTAGCCTCTTTATATCCTCATAGAGGATAAAGTGTTATAGACAGTCTTAAGTTTATTAACCTAACAGCCGCGCCCTGCTATATAACCATGACTAAAATATATAGGGAAGATAGCCTTATAGTAAAGGTGTTTTTACTTAGATATAAACTAATATAAAAAAAAATGCTGCAACCCCTGCATAATGCTTTTAAGTGCCTGGTTTACTGGCGTGCATTATATAAACGTTAGATCCTTAAGCTGTCTAATACACACCTGCATAACGCTTTTTAGGGCCTTCCTTTTATAATCTCTTATAGAGGCTAACCTTAAGCAGACAGTCTGCCTAAGCTCTGTTTAATAAGCCTAATGTTTAGATTAACGAGTTGTTAAGGTTTATTAAGGAGGAGCAGGAAGAGCCGGATAACGTCTTGCTGTTTAAGCACTGCCGCCAGGAATAGCTATAAGAGGACTAGTAGAGCGAGGATCTGCTATACCCTGGGGCTTATCTTTGTTTAGGACTGTCGTTAATTAGGAAGAGCGTTCCTGAATTCCTTAAACAGAATAAGCTTTTAAGCGAGCCTGTCACCCTATTAGAGCGGATTTAATTAAAGCGCGTTGCAGGATTGCTTATCTTCCTTAATGTAACTAATAAGTTTTAGAAAGTCTAGATTATAATTAGCAAGAGCAAAGTTGCTGCAGAGCAAGAGTCGCGTTTATAAATTCCGCTGTTAAACCTCCTTCTTAATAAACCAAGTTTAACCTCCCTACTTTTCAACTTCTCGGAAATTATATTATCCACTCCCACACTTTTCTAAGTCTAACCTTATCTATAATACGCATTATAACACTAATAAGTCACATGCTAGTACCCCTGCAAGTTATTATAGGATTCCGCTTAGTACTAAGTGAAGAATATAGTTAAGAGCTGCTACAGGACGTCACTAAGTTATATGCCACAGCGCCCTTTGCGTAGCCCTAATATAACACCGGCAAGTCACATGCCAGTATCCCTCTAACTTTAAAGATGCTCCCTATAGGAGGGACGGCTTGCGGATATTAGATAGATAAGCTAAGAAAGGCTGCGCGTTATAAAGAGGGCAAGGAGAAAAGGGAGGGCATGCTAAAAAGCAGGCCAGTGCGTAAAATAATACAGCCCTTAATTAAAAGGAAAGAGAAACATGCATAATAACTAATAATACACTAGTTAAACTATGCAGTCTTAAAATAAAGAGATCTAGCTATTAAAGGACAATTGCTGCCGTAATGCCTTATTATAATGCTCTTTTCCCCCTCTTCTTCCCTCTTCTCCCCTCTCTCCTAGTGCCTCCTTCTCTTATTAAAATAAGGGCAAGGAGATAATTACTGATAGGATAGTGTATGGAAGCTAAGGAGTAGTAGGAGAGCGAGCGCGTATTGCCAGGTAGGGAAATAACTAAGGGTAAAGAACTTATAAGCTGTGTGGGTAAAAGGCCTCTCTTTTAAGGGGGGGGCTTAGAGCTAACGCGAAGGGGATAAAATAACAGAGAGGGCGCAGCGGAGCAGAAACAGACATTCTAAACGCATAATAGCTTACTCTTATAGTGATAAAGACAGGCTATAGTAAGATACTTTAGTAAGAGGGAGCCGCTAATAATGCAGCTGTTATTTACTGTAGGTGCTTTAGAAAAAGGGCTTATCGCTTAAGGGTTTTAGTTAGGGATAGCTTTAGTGCCTTTCTTTTCCCCCTCTCTTGTCTTTTGTTTTTAGCTGCTGCTTTAGCGGCGTTATTGCATCTAGAAAGTCCTGATAAAGGGGCAAACTGCAGAGTTTAATAACTAAAGGCTTTAATAATAGATGATAAAGGAGATTGTCAGTTGTGGGTAAATAAGGCCGTCCTTGTCTGTTTGCTGTGGGTGCCTTAGAAAAAGGGCTTATTGCTTAAGGGTTTTAGTTAGGGATGGCTTTAGTGCCTTTTTTTCCCCCTCTCTTGTCTTTTATTTTTAGCTGCTGCTTTAGCGGTATTATTATGTCTAGAAAGTCCTGGCAAAGGGGTAAACCGCAGAGTTTAATAACTGAAGGCTTTAATAATAGATGATAAGGGAGATTATTAGTCGTTATAGGTAAATAAGGCCGTCCTTATTTGTTCGCCATGGGTGCCTTAGAAAAAGGGCTTGTTGCTTAAGGGTTTCGGTTAGGGATGGCTTTAGTGCCTTTCTTTCCCCCCTCTCTTATCTTTTATTTTTAGCTGCTGCTTTAGCGGCGTTGTTATGTCTGGAAAGTCCTGGCAAAGGGGTAAACTGCAGAGTTTAATAACTGAAGGCTTTGATAATAGATAATAAGGGAGATTGTCAGTTATCATAGGTAAATAAGGCCGTCCTTATATTAAAGACTGGGTTAACAGGGGTTGCTTTAAGATAGAAGCTATCAGGATCCTGCTTGCAACTAAGTAAAGAATACAGTTAAGAGCTGCTACAGGACGTCACTAAGTCACGTGCTATAGCACCCCTCGCGTAGCCCTAATATAACACTAGTAATTCACGTGCCAGTATCCCTCTAACCTTAAAGCTATTAAGATCCTGCTTGCAGCTAAGTGAAGAATACAGTTAAAAGCTGCTACAGGACATCACCAAGTCATATGCTATAGCACCCCTCCCCCACACTCACTTACTAACCTATTAAACCCCACTATACCCCTCCCCCACATTCACCTACTAACACATTAAACCCTTTATTCACCTAACCTATAATCACGCACTTCTATTTAAGTATTAATTCACATTGCCCCTATACCGTTATTCCACTCGCTATTAAGTGAATTATGCCTTAGAGCCGGAAGAAATATCGCCGACTGTATTAACAGTTTGTCCATTCTAGCACTATATTAAAACTTCTCCCGCCCGGCTTAAACCTTCCTTCCTTNTTAATCCTTACTTAGCTGCAAACAAGATCTAACAGTAATATAACGCCATGCCCCTTAAGAAGCGGGCGCCCTGTTAAGGGGTTAAATTAAAATTGACGGCATGATAAGCTAAACTTAAGGCGAAAGTGCAAGCTGATAGCGACTTTACCCTAGTCTTTTGAACTGAGAGCCTGATTAAATGGCGAACATCTAATGATAGAAAAGACTTCTCTGTTAAGAACTTGGAGATTGTAACACCTGATAACCCTAAAACTATATAATAAAATGCGGAACTTTAGCATAAACTGAGACATTTTTTAGGAGTGCAAGTCCTGCACTCCTAGTTAACCTCTCCCACTAATTAGTTAATTATAGGCCTTTATACTAGACTGTTAAGTTACTCCCTGGCTAATTTTTTAGATTCCCTTAGTATTTCTACCTAAGGGCGCGTCTTATTTACTGCTAAGTGTGGATTTTTATACTTAGCGGCGAGCTAAATGCACCTTTCCCTAGACTAATATATAGAGCCCTTGCTAATTAGTTATCTAGTTCCTGACATTCTTCCCCATGCTGTGAGGCTTCTCTAGTTAAAATTTAAGCCTGATGTAGCATGATCGCTCTACAACTAATACCTGGCTGAAAATATACCCCTGGCAATAGAGAGCTTGTTCTTTAAGACATGAGAAGTAATTAACTAGCTTAAGGGTGATAGCATTAGTGACTTAAAGTTACTAGCCGTCTGCGTCCTGGCGTATATAGCTGAAAATTTAAAATACAAGCCTCTGGTTAATAAGGTTATCCAGACCCTTAATAAGCCCCTGTTTCTACTAATCACCGCCAGTATTATCGGGTTAGGCGCTAAAGAGGGTAACTATATTAAACCTATTACAACTATCCTCATTCACGCTATGTAAATTCTTCTCTTTGCTCTAACCTCCTAGCAGCCAGACCTTAAGTACTTAACTAGGGATTACAAGCATCAATATCTAACGCCCCCCGGCTATAGTGGCGACTGCAGAAGCGTGGCTAGATAGTATAGCCTGGAGGACCTGCACTAAGCGGTCCTACTATTACTGTTATTAATCTATTGTTAATAAAATATAACTCTTAGCGGGCTTATGATGCAGCAGGCTTTACAGGCGAGAGGTTTATTCCTAGGTTATTATAATATCCTTACCTAGAAGCCCCAGGCGGCGGTGAAACCCACAGGCCTAGTAGAGGAGGCAGCGATCTGGATATTACGCAATCCCCTTAAGCCAGCAATGCGATTAAATATAACTGCGTTAGCATCCTCGCTCACCACCCTGACTAAGTCCTGGTCTAAGGGCTTAAGCTTGCTGACTATGCCTTGGAAATCTGCAGAACCTAGCGTTGACGACTGGCTGGAATTCTAGAATTTGTTTATCGAATGCGTAAATGCTTAATAACGCAGTTGCAGAGATGGCAGTGACCTAAAGCACTTAGAGCTATTATATTGCTTGCTAGAGCTAATGTCTATTACGGCTTAGGATGCTGTGATAGATGAGATATAACGCGAGTTTGAGTGGGATGACTATAAGGAGACTTTCGCGGCTATTTAGCGAGGAGTCACCTCCTTTAATGCGCTTGTTAAAGCAGAGCGCCTGGCTAAGTATACTTATGCTGGATATGCATCTGATGTAATATAAGAGCACTTAACCCTCCACCCTGAAGATAAAGCGGGCCTTAATGCAGCATTAATGCAGTCCTTCGCCCTTAAAAATATCTTTAATAGAAACCCCCCACCTAAGAACACTGACCTTAACGCGGTTTGCAGCAAGTTTGATATTACCCTATACCTGTCTTTTAAATTATACCTAGGGCTTAATAAGCAGGGTCTAAAGCCCTACTAGGTTGCTAGTAAGCATCTACACCACTTACTGCTAAGTGTGCATCTTTATACTTAGCTGCGAATAATCTGGCCTCTTTATGTAATTACTAACACACTACAGACTTAGGGGTAATCTTTAATAAACTTGACTCACTTGGTTATGTTTTGTTAGGTAATGAGATGGGCCTAGGCAAGATGAAGGTGTTCTTAGCTATAGTTAAATATAAGGCTAGGCAGCTGGAAATGCAGGCTGCTAACTTGCCTAAGGACTAGAGGGAAATTTATTTCCTGACGCTTATAGTTAACCTAGTGGCGACTATCTATTAAACTATTGCTGAGGCAGTAACTAACTTTCCTAGTCTAAAGATTATGCTTTACTATAGCTTTAAAAGCAAGAGTAAAAAATTCAGGTCTATTTATGTGATCTTATGCAGGAACCTGGTTAAGACTATAAATAAACTGTCTAATATAAATCCTGAGGTATATATAATGTAATAAGGAGAAGCACCTGCTAATATGGCTTAGACTGCCTGAATAATAATCATAACGTCATATTTAACGCTCTACTGCAGGGAGTTCTATTAAGCTAAAAGATAATTTATTTTTCTGCCGTAATAAGAGATTTAGATAAAACGCCAGCGATAAGACCAGGCTAATGCTAATAAAGAAGGCGATATTATTATGTCTAGCGCTTATAGGACTGATAGTAAGGAATCTGATAATGCATTAGGAACAGAAAGTAACTGGCTTACGCTAGAAGAAGCAATCGCACTATAACCTAAGCTCTCAGGTCCTACTAAGATACGCTAATATAGACCTTAAAACCCAGATTTTAAGAAGCAGAAGATCTATTTCCTTCCCTTAAAAGACACTATAACTCTCCTAGATAAGAATATTATTAAGTATAGGCTGGCTAACCTAGCCCTTACTAAAGTCAGATAGGGCTTTCTTATTATTAATAAAGCTTACATGGCTTAACGTATAGATGGTGTTTATAATTAGGCATTTAGGGTACTTAATTAGGACTCGCTGGTCTAGGTTACTAGCACCCCCTTTATAAGTGGCCTATATAATATCCTCTCGCCACTCACTCTTGTCTAGGGAAAATTAGGCATTAGTTCTCCTATTAATGTTGCTATAAGCGCAGGGAAACTAGAAGGATTGTAAGACGACCAGTATAATCTATACGTTAACTTTACTAGCCCTAGCAGAGACACTAGAGGCATCTTTAGCGCCTTGTTTATAAAGAAGTATCTGTCTAAGACTTTATCTGCTATAAAGAAATTCTATAAGGATATAGGAGTTAAGCTCTGGCAACTATGTCCTTTATTAATTAAGAGCGCTGTATAGGAAACCAGGTAGTCTAGCCATTTTAGCCAGGCGGTCCTGGCTCTTATGCTTAAGTCCTTTTCCTTGTATAGAACACTAAGGTCCTGCCTCCTCTTGCTAGACAGTTCTATGTCGTTCTTAGCGACTGATTTATTACTGATAATCATCCGCATAGAGGAACTAAGCTAAAGCAGCCACTACTGCCAGGCTGTCTTAGCCTATGGTATAAAGTGCGTAAATTAAACCTTCACCTTTATGGATGAGCCTGCAACGCTAGGTGAAACCCAGGCTAAGCACTTAATTAATTTCGCTGCGTATAGAGAAGGCGCCTTGGTGGCGTTTTATTAGAGAAATTTAAAGATTCTCTATAACTAGGTGCCTGAGATGTTAGGTGAAAATCTAGATAAGGTGGCAGAAGCACTTCGCCTCCTGCATGATGCAGGATTAGCGGTAATAAGCGGCTAGTCCTAGAGCCTGCAACAGCAGGCTAACTCTATCCTAACTGTCGGCGTTAAGCACTTAGTAAAGTTGATGTTATATAATAATAATGCTGGACTTGACTACTTCTTTTGCTGCACT
This sequence comes from Trichoderma ghanense, assembly GCF_004382785.1. Taxonomy (NCBI): domain Eukaryota; kingdom Fungi; phylum Ascomycota; class Sordariomycetes; order Hypocreales; family Hypocreaceae; genus Trichoderma; species Trichoderma ghanense. Next base: position 25,885 of record NW_027395698.1, read on the forward strand.
ACTGCGGACATCTATATTATAGCACCTGCTGGCTAAATTAGTTAGGTTAAATAGTTGGCTGGAACCTCGCTAATTTTAGCATGTATCTTCTAGCTTATGAGGAAGTATGTTTAGCAGGAGCACTAGAGGGTCCTGGTCTATGTAGACACCCTGTGGCTTTAACAGTAAGTGCCCTTTCCACTTAGTGTTAAGTGCAGCAGTATATACTTAATAGTGAATAATGCGACCCCTAGACCACATAGGGTATATACTAATAATGTGTCTAGAATAGTGTATGGCGCACTTCTTATTGCCGGATTTATTACCCTTACTGTCTGATTATCTGACAAGCTAGGAGCTAAGATTAAGGCTATCTTTAAGTTTTCTAACCCTGCTTTAGACGCTGAGGTTTTTATGGTAAATATTAATATTATGGCGACAGGTGTGAACCTACACTGGTGCTGCTTAAAGGGTATTCTCGCCACTTTCTATTATAATGTAAAGACTATGATATAGGTTTACGGCCGCCTTAATTAGCTTGGTTAGCGCGAAGCGGTGGTATGGCATAATCTTAAGGTTAAGGAATTATTTTATAACCACTAAGAGAGAATTGTTATAACTAAATGGAGCAGACAGTTATCTGCTGAGATACGTCTCCCTGAATAGATGAGCGGCACCCTTAGAGAGGTTGTTATTTTTAAACTTATTTAATTATATTACTATCAGTCCTTTAATTAATATAGCTAGGTTATCCTGTGGGACTGGGATAGGTTAAGAATCTAGTACTACTTTGACAAGGCCTTGAAGATAGGAATCGCCTGCTTAATTATGGCTAAGCTTGCTATAGTGCCAGGGTATAAAAAGTACTAGGCTGAGAATAATAACTATCTTACTATATCACTCTTAGACATGGTTACCCTTCTGAAGGTGACTGAGATAGAGGAGTGGATAGCATGGTTAGAGGATTGCTAGCGGTTAATATTTCAGGTTAAATTAGATTAATATATTCATAAGGCTTAGGAGTCTAAGACTTAGCGTGAAGAGGCAAAGATGCTTAAGCATTAGAGGGAGCAGCAGAAAATATATAAATCTGAAGAGTTTATTCAGCCTGGCAAGTCTAATAATAAAATAGATGGCCTAGAGCTAGAGGAAGATAAAGAGGATAAGACTGCAGATGGAGATGGTAATATTAAGGAGGGGAATGTTATAGAGGAGAATGTCGCGGAGGAGAATATTGCAGAGGAGAATGTTATAAATATAGACATAGTGGCCGACAGTGATGAGGATAACTAGTAGTAGACTTGCAAAAAGGATCAGTTAACAGTAGAAATCAGGGTAGATATCTTTACCACATGTAAGTATACAGGAAATTAAATTTACTCTATACTCTGGTGCTCTTATAATAAATATAAAACGCAACAATATGGGTATATAATATAATACAGATAGCAGTAGAAATCCTTTAAACAGATGCAGCAAGACATAATATTTAAGTGCGCAGATATAATCTAACCTAAACTATTTATAACTAAGTGAAAGAGATATTACACCTAGGCATAAGTGGAATAAGGAGATGTTATACTAATAACAGTTGTAGAGATAGAGATGGAGTGAGATTAGGGGGATTATGCAAGCTGATATAGTTAGGGGGTATAGAGAATAGGTGTCTGTGCACTAGTGTTTAGATATTGTTAGGTTAGTTAGGGTTAGACTTGTGCACTATTAATTAGCTTTATATATTAAATGGGCTTCAGGGCGTCAGGTCTATTAAAGGGTGTGCTAGCAGATGTCTAACTAACAGGCGCAGTCTGTTAGCCCTTATTAAGTCGTCTGTGTGTGATAACAGGCCATTAATTGTAGCTGTATGGCTTAAGTGTTATAGTAAAACAAGGCCACCTGTTACTGTCTTAAATCCTTAGGGTCTATAGGGCTCCGGGTATGCCCTGTTTAAAGGCGAAGTTGATTTGGTTTAAGTTAAACTTGTCTTGCCTCTGTCTAATGCACTTATGCAAGACCTTAATGTTCTTAATACCCAGCTTGTTATATATAATAGCGCAGAGTAAGGTGATGGCCCTGCTGACTGCTGTTATGCCTCTGCCCCTAAAGCCCTAGTCAGGAATGGGGTGGTATAGGATAACGGTTATAGGGTTGCTACTGATCTATCTGATCGTGTTGCAGTTAAGGTCCCTGCTATTGCTGCACCTAACTGTCTAGTAGATTATAACAGCAACTAGGAAGGGGTTTAACTACTCTGTTAGTTACTTAGGTATAGCTGGCATAACCACCTTAAAGGGACCATGTAAATCTAGCCACAGGCCTAGCTGTCTTTATACTAGGCTAATGGCTATTACTTGCTTATCGCGCCCCTAAGCAATAAGGTCTAAAACTATTAACACCTCGTCTACCTTATTATGTACTAGGCCCGCCTAGTGCTAGTTATTAAAGCTGATAAAGGAGGTGATAAAGCGGCGGCTGTAGAGGCGCTAAAGGAACTCGCTGTTTAAAGTTGTGGAGGGGAGGGTGGCCTTAATAAGGTTAAGATATGGTGGTACTTATGGTTTATAATTAAGGCTATTTCCCTGATAGTTAACCTAGGTGAAAGGGTTATTGTTGGAGTTAAGGCTAATGGTGATAAAGTTGTTTATTAGTGCTATATCTGGTAAACCTTGGCAGATGGTGTATAATAAGGTTTGCAGAGAGGATTTGGTTGGCAGGTTGCGGCTCTTTAGGTTAATAAGGCATCGCCTAAGTTCTTATGCATGTTCGGCCTATGTATGCCTATGGACGGCTTGACTTGTCTTAAATTGGCCTGTCTCTGTTAATGCGGGCATCTGTGCTGCTAGGTTAGCGCTGGTCTCTGGCAGGTTGCGATCGCAGGTAATGCATATCTTCTTAGGCCAGTCTTCCTGTATGTTAATTAGGGGGGCTTTCTAATTATACACTGGGGCACTAAAGCTCTCTTTAAGTATAGTCTACCCTGCGTTACTTATTATTGCGTCTAGGATATTACTGCTAGGCTTATAAAATATAACAGTGTTACCAAGTGGCCTTGCGTTAGCTATTAGAGCGGCCCTGGAATGAGCATAATGAATTGGAATTGTCTGTGGGGGAGCATGTAGTTAGGTGTATTTAGATGCGGTGACTGGGTATAGCGGTCTGTATTTATAGATAGCAATAGGAGCTTGGGGTAATAAATGTTAACGGTGATGCTTATTTGCCTTATAGTGAATGGTGAGTCTGGGGCTAATGGAATTATCTGTTAAGGAGCGTATAGTTAGGCGTATCTAAATGCGGTGACTGGGTATAGCGGTCTGTATTTGTATATAGCGACAGGAGCTTAAGGTAATAAACGTTAATGGTGATGCCTATTTGCCTTATTATGAATAGTGAGTCTGGGGCTAATAGAATTGTCTGTTAGGGAGTGTGTAGTTAGGTGTATTTAGATGCGGTGACTGGGTATGGCGGTCTGCATTTATAGACAGTGATAGAAGCTTAGGGTAATAAACGGTAATAGTGATGCCTGTTTGCCTTATTGCGAATAGTGAGCCTGGGGCCTAGTGCCTGCTTAGGCGTAAATCCTTTTAAGGACTGAGTCTTAAGACGTTTAAGAAATGCCAGAGCGTTCTAAAGTGCAGTAGATATAAGGTTAGGGGATAGAGTTATAGGATGGCCTGTTAGGGTTTTGCATTGCTCTTTAATTAACCCCTAATGTCTGTCCTAGAACCTAAATGCTTATTTAGCTTATAATATTCCCATATAACACTATAGTTAAAACTTGCACTTATTCCCTATAACTGTGATATACGTTAGTCACACTTAATATCTACTTACCTACTGTATAGTAAACATCTCTAGAGGGTAAAGCAGATAAACACTCTCTGACATTCCACCTAGGGAGGGATTTATTCTACTTAAGCTTAAGTGCAGCTAGATACACTTAGCATGGAATGGAATGACGCCTTAGCACAGGATTGGAGTTTGAATTGGTTGAATAGGGGCGTGAAGCTTGGGTAAGGTGGCATATAAGTAGATGGAGTTCTAGGCACTGGAAGGTTAAACTTTAGTATATAAGCGCACTTTATTTACTGATTGGCCTAGCAATGGCCACTTAAGCGCTTATCTATGTTGTTGTTCTTTTTTTTGAAGTTAAAGAGGCGAATAGGATTAATTACTAAGCTGCCTGCGCGTAATACCTTGTTACTGCCTGGGGTGACTAGACAGTAACCTAGTATGATGTGAATTAGATAGTTGTCTAGTGTAAGGAGTTTGGCAATTTTGCCGCTAATTGAACAGAGAGTTGTATGATTAACTAGAGCTTTATAACATTGTATAAGGTTTAACTATTGTTTATATAATTCTGGATGAGTTGGCCTTATCCTATTGCACCACTTATGTATACTATAGCATTATTAGTGGCTAGCACTATTTACCAGGGGACGGTGGCAAGCTCTAACGCGAGGGACGCCTAGATGACTGCGTATAACTGTTATTATTGCTATAATTTCCTAATGGATATTAATAATAGATAAGACTTTGTCTTAGCGGAGATGCTATGTCTTTTTAGGTTGTAGTTGTGGGATCTTAAAGCGTTTGTATATGTTAATGATTAAACGAGTTTGAGCTATGACTATAAATATAGCTTTAAGGAGAACGTTAATAATATGGGTTAGCGCTGTTATGATAAGTTTAGACTGGTTCCCTTAATGCTGCTATTATATATGGCTTGCTTTATAAAGAGATTCTACACTATAATTATATAGATTGATAGTAGATATGTGGCTCTTATCTCTGACTGGTTGACCGATCTATTAAAGAGCAAGCTTGCCTATTTATATATGTTTAACCTGCGACGCGTTAGTGCTAAAGACTGCCTTTAGAAACTAGCATAAGCATGGCAATATATAATGTGGGAGATGGGTTTCCCCTATTACTTTCTTGCTGTTAACATTCTGCTTATGGAGGCGACTGGCCGCCGCGAGGGTGCAGCTATCTGCATATTCTATATCCTCTAGATATTTAGGGGTTTAATGGGTGAGCGACTGAACGTTATACGCCAGCGCATTGCGAGCGACGTTAAGTATGAGCTTAAGGAGGAGCACCCTTACTGCGACCGTTTGCCTAGGATGGATGGAGGCGACAGCGAGCTTTAGTTTAGGGATTGGTGTATTAAGATTAATAGTATTAGCATCCTTAACATAACTGAGTTGATGTAGATTATCTGGTGTTACCTGGTTATGTGTGCTGCGTTATAACTTGGGGTTGATCGCTATGATAGCTTTTCCCCCCCTCTAACTTGTATCTAATTTAACTTCTCGGAGATTAGGCGGTGGGACTAGAGAAAGCTTAATGTTAGCGAGAACTAGACGATCTTTAGCAGATTTAACCCTGTTATGCCTTTTTATATATAGACACAGGGTTTTGCAGGGCGATATGGTTTACTAGGGCAGTTAATTTCACATATGCTTATGAGGCACTATGGTATAGGAGTTAACCTATTCTTGCCGCCATGCATAAAGCCAGGTTGGTCTTATGCACTAAGAGATGCTAACCCTAATAGCGTTAGTAATGATGTTTAAGCTATAAGGGCTAGGGCAGAATGGACATGGCTAGCAGGTGGTAGGACAGATATGTAGTTAGGGGCTTTAATGTTATCTCTTTAACTAGGTGTATAAGTATAAGTACTAGTAAGAAAGCTGCTATCTTCGGGGTATAAAGTGCTATACTATATAATAAGTAACCCTACTTAAAAGAGGCGAATATATAAGTTATATAGCTAATGATGCCTTTACCTAGACTTACCTACCTATGCATTAGGTGATAATGGCCTTGCCTGGACTTACCTACTTACGCAGCATTTAGATTCTTATAATTACTTAAAGCTAAGTAGTATGGGGAGTTGGTTATTTGCCTGGACTTACCCACTTATGCATTAGATAACAATGGCCTTGCCCGGGCTTACCTACCTGCGCAGCATTCACCTAGACTTACCTACCTACACAGCATTTAGATTCTTATAATCACTTAGAGCTAAGTGGTATAGGGAGTTAGTTATTTGCCTAGACTTACCCACCTACACAGCATTTAGATTCTCACAATCACTTAAAGCTAAGTGGTATGGGGAGTTAGTTATTTACCTAGACTCACCCACTTATATATTAGATAACAATGGCCTTGCCCAGACTCACCCACCTGCGCAGCATTTACCTAGACTGACCCACTTATATATTAAATAACAATAGCCTCGCCCAGACTCACCTACCTGCACAGCATTTACCTAGACTTACCCACACATTAAATAACAATCTCTACCAGATATTCCTACATCCGTAGCATTTACCTAGACTTACCTACATATAAAGCGGCTGTGGATGCATTTACCTAGACGCAGCGCCTCTAGAGTGGATAAGGGTTATCTCTGCGGCCTGTCTATATAGAGACCTCTCCCCCCCTTTCCTCCTTCACTTCCCTGCAATAACACTCTTCTATATAGCTCCCCCAGTCTATATAAAGACCTCTCGCCCCCTTCCTCCTTCGCTTCCCTGTAATAACACTCTTCTATATAGCTCCCCCAGTCTATATAAAGACCTCTCGCCTACTTCCACTTCCCTCTTAAATAACGCTCTTCTACTTAGCTTATAGCAACTAACCACTAACTGCAAGAAGATATAGAATATAAAACTCGCCTAGAGTCTTAGGCTCTTGCAGTAAGTTTACTCTTTGCTATATAGTGGTGCCCCTTTAACAGGACCCTAACTAAGAGAAAGACTATATAAATCTATAAAGGAGCAGACATAGTTAAATTTATTAAACTTATCCCCCTTAACAAATACGCTATAGATAAAGTGTTAGCCAGCCTGGCAGGGGCTAGACTTAATTTTGCCCTTATATTTAACTAAGCGTGGCTTAACAAGCTAAATAATAGATAGGTTAATCTCTAAGACAATAAGTATAGCGGATATCTTTACGTTATGGACTTTATTATAAACATTACATACTCTAACTACAGACTGTGGCTTATTAACCTTAAGGTGGAGATAAAGAATATTAACTTGCGACCTTCTATGCTTAGCAAGACGTTTATTTATAATAATAACAGGTACCTCTATGTAGAGGATAAAGACTAAATATACTAGCCTATTAACTTTAACAGCCTAGAAGGATTAACAGCCTTAAACTATAAGGCATTTCTTGCAGAACTTGTCCTTTAGGTATATAAAGGGCAGCTGGAGAAGATTGGAATGCTTATTATAGATGATTTAGTTTAATAAGGCATTAGACGGCTTTGCTAAGTAAATGGATGGTTAATAGGTTACGAGCTGGATAGATTAGCGTTAAGGATAAAGGGTTAGGATAACTTAAGGGACTGCAGTTAATAAACACCACTTAATATACAGGTGCTTTACCCTTACTTATGCAGCAGGTGATAATAGCTTCCCCCAGACTCCTTATCTACCTATATAGCATTTACCTAGACTTACCTACTTACGCAGCATCTACCTAAACTCTTTTATGCATTAGGTGATAATAGCCTCCCCTATATTTATCCTATAAAGCATTTACCTAGACTTACCTACCTACACAGCGGCTGTAGATATATCCACCTATACCTACCTACTTGCGCAGCAAGTAAATAAGGGTTATTACTGCAGCCTGTCTATATAAAGGCCTCTTGCCCCCTTCCTCCTTTATTTCCCTTTCTTTAAATAACACTCTTCTGCATAGCTCCTGGCAACTAAACATCTTAAACTGACTTTAGATGTCTATTACACTTAAGGAAAAGAAGATAACTCTCCTATTTGCCTAAATAAAGCAAAAAGTAAGTGCTGCTATTTTTAAGCCTATATGCCTAGAGGCAGGTCCTGACCTAGTAAAGGAAGCTATAGCTTTAGAAGCACTGCTAGTTAAGCATATTAAGCTCTGCCCCTTAGAGAGAGATGCTTTAGATATAGCGCTTAGTATGCCGTTTAAGGTTTAAGTTAACTTCAGCATCGCCTTTAATTATAAATGGGTTGCAAAGCTGCAAGATAGCTAGGACTCTCTTAAAAATAATGCAGATAAGGAACTTATCTATCTTATATAGTTTATCATAGACTGCAGGTTTAGGCAGTATAAACTGTAGGTGATTAACTACAGTACGCTATATATTAAGATAAGCACTAAAACGCCAGCTAACACCTTAATCTTCATGGATAGTTTAAAGAGGTATAGAGAGGTAGAAAAGCTATACCCTTATAAACTAGAGCTAAAGGAGGACTACTGTAGTAAGAGGGGACCTATAACAGAGGCAACACTGCAGGGCATTTATAAGATAGGGTTTATAGCAGAAGACTTTCTGCTAGGCCTGCACCTTATTATAAACCTAGCTTATTAAGAGGAATTAGGCAGGGTTAGCATCCTTATTAAACTCTAAGGACTTAGGGGTATAGGAGATAAGGGTGGGTAGGGTTAGTTTATTAAGAGAAAACCTTTTAGTTTCTAGCGCATATTTATAGCCTTAACTCTTTCCTAGGTAAACTGTGATAACGGTAACTGTTAGGTAGCTAAGGCAGCAGACCAGTCGTTATTAAGTGTAGTTAATCTTCACTTAGCTATAAGTAGAACGTCTCCTTAGTGTAAGAGTCGTATAGCTTTATATTAGCAGATAGGTTAGGTGGGATATTAGAGCAGTAAACAGGTGACTAGGGAGGCGCTAGATAAGGTGCTTAGGATATGTGAGTTCTAATATAATGTTAATTGCAGTGCAGTGGTATATTAACAAGTAGCTGTGTAAACTATATGGATAAATAAGATAAATAAAACGTTATATATCTAGTTATCCTGTGAGGGTCGCTTAAGCTCACTTAATAGTAAGTAAGCTGTGTGTAGGCACTTGCTCTAACTCACTTATATGCTTGTAAGGCAACACGGCAGATAAGGGATAGGCATCTAAGCCATAGATTAAAAAGGCCAAAGTTAAGGCAAGAGGAGGAGAGGGTTAGGCAGCTAAGCCATAGGTTAAACAGGCCAGAGTGAGGGCAAGATAAAGAGGGTAAGGGTTAACTAAGCTATAGATTAGAGAGGCCAGAGTTAGGGCAAGACGAGGAGGGATAGGGTTAACCAAGCCATAGATTAAAGAGGCTAGAGTTAGGGCGAGACGAGGAGGGATAGGGTTAACCAAGCCATGGATTAGAGAGGCCAGAGTTAGGGCAAGACGAGGAGGGATAGGGTAACCCAAGCCATGGATTAAAGAGGCCAGAGTTGGGGTAAGAGGCGCGGGTTGGGAGCCGGTTAGGGTTAGGGTTAGGGTTAGGGTTAGGGTTAGGGTTAGGGTTAGGGTTAGGGTTAGGGTT
>NW_027395699.1:0-31491 GCF_004382785.1 Trichoderma ghanense
TTAAGCCTGTTAAGCTATCCTGCTTATATAGCTTGTTTATTAAGCTTAGTAAGCCTTTTACTTATATAGCTTGTTAGTTAAGTTAATTAAGCAATACCTGATTTATAGACAGAAGGTTAAATATTCTGTTCTAGATCTTATATAACGTTAGGTTATAATATATATACTATATATAGATATAATCCTTACCTTAATATCCTCTACTTATAAACTAGCAGGCTGAACTCACTGCTATAATTATAGCACTAGAGCAAGCCCTGGAAAAGCTTAAAGAGCTAGACACGAATCTATATTTAGATGTCAAGATCTATTTAGATTCCAGATATGCGATTAATTATATAACAACTTGGATTTACAAGTGGACTAGAAACAGATAGATTAATGCCGCAGGCAACAAGGTTGCTAACCGAGATCTTCTTAAGGAGGCTTCTAATCTTAATAACAAACTAAGAGAGGTAGGAGACGTGAACTATGTCTAGATTCCAAGGGAGGAGAATTAATATGCTGATAGGTTATGCAATGAGGATATAGATAAATAATAAGACATTTACATTCTTTTTCTACACCCTGCCCTTATAATTCCTAGTAAGATAAATAAAAAATCTGCCTACCTCCCCTCTATTACTATACCTATGCGTTATCATAGTATCGGAAGACATGAGTAGACAGTTTGTTCCCTTTTACATTATATCTCTGGGGGAAAACTGTGTAGAGACCATCAGCGTCTCGAGCCTCGTAATCAAGGCTGTTGCTCGCCTGGATAAGTAGGTCGAGCCCGTAGTTCTCCTTTAGCCAATGCGCAACCATGTCTACCCCAGCAGATGCCCCAGAAGAGGTCCAAACATTGTCGTCAACAATCCATTTCTTTTCTCTCGTCCAGTTGACTTCGGGCCAACGCTTTCGCACCCAGGAGTACTCAACGTTATTCACAGTTGCCGTCTTCCCGTCCAGAACACCTGTCGATGCCACAACGCTGGCTCCCGTACACGTCGTCCATAAAAGCTTACCCGCTGCCACATGCTTGCGGATAAATTCGGCTTGCTTCGGGTGTAGTTCAAAGTTGTGCAAATACGGGCCGGGGACGAGAAGAATATCTATTTCCGGGCATTCATCGACCGTGGTTGAAGGCACAATAGTCAACTGGCTTGAACCCAGCAGTACTGGGTCTCTGTTGACACCAATGTGGTGAAAAACAAATTCGGGTGCTCGAGATATAATCTCCTCATCGATCGGTCCGTATTGCTGCACGGCTTTGAGAACGGACTTTCGTGCGGAGGTGAGAAGATCGGTAGGGCCCGCGCTGTCGACGACCTGGTAGGCAAAGACAATGATACCGACGTGAATAGTAGCCATTCTTAAGGGAAGCCAACGCTACTGTAAAATTCGATCCGGATGAACAAAATGACTTTGTCAAGGAGTAGTATTGAACGTCAGGAAATGTCTACTGCTGTAGAAGGACGGCCGTAGAGCGAGAGACGTCTCGGCTTTAAGTAGAGCACTGCTTCCGCAGTCCATGGGAAAGGAGAGGAAATAATTCAGACATCGAACATTTTGCAAAACGAGCATCGTAAGACAACTTTGGGCGGCTCCTTTTTTTTTTTTCTCCTGGTTTCTGTGGGGAGCTGCGCTAACACAGGGGTTTGACCTCTACATCCGACTTGTCACGGATGTAAATATCCAGGTATGGTAATAGAACAGGACTTTCTGCTCGAGAGATCCGCCGCTTCATTATGTCTTTCTCAGGAGTTTCAGGCCCTCACAAAGCCATGCTTAGCAATCTGTCTCGGATACTGCAGGTTCCAGAGGCTGTTAAGAGAGCATGAATAATAGCATAGAGCTATTCAGAATGAGCAATGTATTTTCATGATAAATCACATCTTCCCAGATTCTTTCAAGGCTGATACCACGCATACATTTGGCTTGTATCGTATATTCGAGTTGATCGGAGCACTGAAGCTGATCACCACGACATCTCTATCTATTTCTGAAACAACATATAGGGAAGCCTCAGAATACTTCAGACCTTTGCAAGAGGACAGAATATCACAATGATATCCTTTCACATCATCATCCTCTTCAACATGGTGTGGACGTTGGATGCGTTTTCTATTCCAAATGTTAACGCAACCTTCTCTAAGACGCCCAAGCCATTCGAACTTCGCGTCAACCAGGACTTCATTGACGACACAAGACAGCGTGTCTTCAGCGCCAGGTCTCCAATTTTCATCCAAACAACATACGAAGGCCCGACTATGGAAAACTTCACTAACGTTCGGGAACACTGGGTCCATGAATACAACTGGACCATGGTCGAGGAGTCTATTAATGAAAGGCGAGTTTGCGTCGCGACTGGGGTCTCCGACTGCTTGATTAACAATGGGAGTCAGACTGCAGCAATTCACGACAATCGTTGAGCCGACGATAGGCAACAACACCAGTCCAATCCCACTACATTTCGTCCATCACCGTTCGCCGCGCGAAGATGCCATTCCTCTGCTCTTCATCCACGGGTGGCCAGGCTCATTCCTTGAGGTCAGCAACATCATAGACGATTTGACACACCCGCCTAACAAATCCGTCCCTGCATTCCATGTGGTTGCTCCCTCAATACCGGGATTTGGATTTTCCCCGGCGCCTCAACGCCCGGGGTTTGGACCTGCCCATGCTTCCCATGCTTTCAACGAGTTAATGCAGCAACTCGGCTACGTGAGATACGTCATACAGGGAGGTGATTTCGGCGGTGTTATTCTTCGTTTCCAGGCACATTTCTTCCCGAACAATGTCGTCTCTGCATTGAGCAATTTCTGGGTCATTCAACCAGATCAGAGTGATATCCGCAGACTTGCTGAAGGGCTAGCAACTCCTGATGAAACAGCATACATTGCGACCCTGGAGACTTATATCAACCAGGCATCCGGCTACCGCATCCTTCAGGAAACCCAGCCACTCACAGCTGCCTATGCAGTGTCGGATTCTCCTCTAGGATTTGCCATGTGGATTTATGGTCTGATGGCAGAAGTCGTTGACCCAGCAATCAAGGTCTGGACACCAGAAGAGATAATTACCTGGTCAATGATGTATTACATCCAAGGACCATATGCCGGCATGCGCTTTTACAGGGAGGTGGCTAACGATGGCGCTCTTGACGGGCTTGACTTTGGCACTCTTCCGTTGGTGGAAATACCCGTAGCAATCAGCCAGTTCCCTCATGATATTGCCTATCGACTGCCTCTAGATTGGGCGAGACGCGGTGGCAATGTGGTCAGGAGAAACGTCCACGACCATGGCGGGCATTTTGCCGCCTACGAAGTGCCGAATCTTCTGCTCTGGGATATCCGCGAGTGGTTCGGCGATCGAGAAATCTCCGGAACGAAGGTGTTCGTCGATGGATTTGGCAAGTCACATTGATTGGGCCGGAAATATCTCCTTGCAGCCGAATGGAAAGTACACCATGTCTGACATGGGGTGTTTATTGCCATTTCGCTACCCTGCAATGGATCTCCCTCCCACCCAATGTGTCTGGCACCTGCGCTACTCAGAAGAATGACTACAACTGCAGCCAAATTCTCTCCTGTTATTGTGACCCATACACTCGTGGCTGTGTCTGAGCGTTAGTGGCAGAGATGTATAGCCTCTCGGTCGTATTACATCGCACTAGGGGGAGCTTGGTAACATCGGCCTCTGCTTCGACCTCGATCATTGCCATGTCAAGCTTGACCAGCCTGAGTCAGGTTGCACAGCACTAAGCACTAAGGCAAAGTCGGTCACATGGCGTCAGCAAGAAACTTGTAGAATGTCTGCTCTCCCACCTGGGTTTCAACACAACGGCAAATCAGCTCCTATGAGTAGAGTATGTCTCAGGCAACGCGCCCTGCAGCAGTATCCCTTTACTCAATTGCCCTGTAGCGTAGCGGCGCTATTCTCGACGCTTCCTAATAGCAGCTAGGTGATGTAAGCGCAAATGCTACTACGAGTCTATGAGTGTGAAGTACTTAGTGAGAGCATAGACAGACGCATTCGCGACATCGTCATTATGGTCTATTACTATTTAGGAAAATTAGGTATAATACAGACTCAGACTCTTACGTTTCTTTTCCGCGGATGTCCTTTCCAAGTTTTGTCCACCAAGCGCCATCTTCAGTTCATGTATCAACTCAAAGGGTATACTGCACAAAGCCGCTATTCATGTGTCACCTCAGTAGACTGGATCTTCAAGATCTTACCCGCTGGCGGCGTCGTTCCCATCTCCATTACGCTCTCTGGGCTCCCCTCTGGCCACGCTGCGTATGTGGTTCTCCCTTTATCAGAATGCATCACATCCATCTCCCATCTCAGATTCTCCTCGCTCTCTGTGATTCGATGGAAGTTCTTGCTCCCTGGTGCCCTCGGGCGACCGTGGATGCTGTTGTGTAAGCCCAGGTTTGCAGAGCTGCCTGGTTTCGAGATACCGCTAGGGTGAGAGCCAGCTGCAGGCGTTCCGCGCGAGCCGTTCACCACAGAGAGGGAAAACCATTTACCCAGAGTTCTGTCCAGTACCGGACGAAGAAGCGGCGCAGAGATGACGATGTTCGCAACGCCTAGTTGCAATATGCCGAGTATTGTTGTAGGTATCGCCGAGTATGTTATGTCCAGGAAGTCGACGTTGAAGACGAGATAGAGGCGAACAGCTGTGAATATGATGGTCCTAACCGGCGAGTCAATATGGAGATTCAAGAATGAGTCAGGATGCATCTCGAAGACCACGAGGCTTACACGAAACCTAAACCAAACACACCCATCAAAGCGACTTTATACGTCCTCTTCATGTGGAGCTTTGACACCATCTGAAGCGGCAAAATCATAATCGCAAGATCAGTGATGATATCGACAATGCTGACTGCCGCAAAGGCGAGCGTCTGATTACCGCAATGGCCCCGCGCGGTCGGATCCCAGTTCATGGTGACAGGCTGACAGATCAAAATACCTGTCAGGATGGTCTGAATGACCCAGGAAGCATTGAGCGCGATTACGCAATACGCAACCCAGCTATATGACTGAGTGAAGAAGATGCGCTTCAGCATGAGCGCGAGGCTGGTTTTGGTGAATCCCAGAGCAGTGGCATATAGAACCTGGTTGGCGAAGAGAATTTGGGAATACCGTAGGATTTGAATCGGCTGGAGCTGGCGAAGATGGTTCCCGAGACCACCATAAACCACCACTGGGATCTTTCGTTAGTATCGTGACCGTCGTGTTCTTTTTTTTTTTTGTAATGCTTTCTGGAGATCGCAACGTACTCAGTATGCCGTTTATACCCATTGCCCAAAATAAAAACTGTAGGAAAAAGGTCGTTGGTCAGTATCGTCGTTAAGGCGTCACCACCGCGTCTACTCTCAAGAGCTACTCACAAGACCAAGGTAGCAGAAGATATCTTCCACGAGGAACGGCGAGATCCCTCTCATCCGTCGAGTCCACACTCTCAACGCCAACCATCCAGTGGCAATGATTGGCATCACCACCGAGAGAGCTACGATGCCCGCACCGTAATGATTGATAGGAGGAAGGTCGCTCCCGACCACCGGCGAAGCCTCTGTGGTCGCCATGGCTGCTGCTGCTGCTCCGACCTCAGCACCGTTCGAGTCGCAAAACCATAAAGACGTTTGATGCTATGATGTCTTCACGATCGATCGCAACTCAGATCCGGGTCTGCGTGGGCATGGGTAGGGCAAGAGAAAGGCGTTGGTCACTCTTCTCGAGGTCCAACCCACGTATGTAATATGCACAGTTGGTCGAAATGGGAACAAGAGACGGAGGGCATGCGGGTGACTGTTATAATCCTACAGATATTACACCCACCAATTGCACATGTACAACAACACGGACCCAGCGGCCACATTCGATAAGCGACGTGAGCAGGATAGGCCAGACAGAAGCCGAAACGGATATAGTCCGTTTTGTATAGCATCAACCTGTGCGCCAAATTTGATGGCTCGCATTTACCCGTCCGTGGGCGCCACTGCAACCTTGACGATCGCAGAGGGTTTCACTGAGAGATCCTTCCTCTGAACTCATACGAGACACGAAGCACCTGTGTGCCATCGGGTAGGCTGGCCAAGTGCACTAGCACCTGGAGTGGCAGGAGATAACATGGGATGAGACTAGGTTTTATACCCGAAGCGGCCAAAGCGGCAACTAGGGAGGTTCCCTAGCCACCCGTGCGTCTAGTGTCCGTGCTTCAAAAGCTGACTAGTCGACTTCCATGTGCCGTAGCGTTTCGATCCCCCAGGAAGCACGTGCGTACATCACCGGCTTCAGACCAGTAAGGGAAAGGGAAAGTCCACTTCTATTGATCAGCACCAGGGGTTGCCGTCGATGCTTTTCTACTTGTGATTCGAACTGTGTATGATAGCGCATACAACACTTTGGGTAAATCGCGCAACAATCTAGGACGAGACCCTGGACCAACGGCCGCGGATGCCCAAAACGGACAATACCTAGAAGCGTTTGCGCATAGAGGGCTGACATGCTGACAGTGGCGTCAGGAACTTGATCCATGCAGAGGCTCTCATTCGCCTCCTCTCACATTCTCCATGCCGAGCACGCTCTCTCCATGTGGCGCCCTTACCCCTCTCAAGCCGCAGGACATCGTTCGTTGTTGAGTCTCCTCGGTGGGAGCGTTGGACGTGTATGGCACGACAATTCTAGTTGATGCGACGCGAGCGATGATAACAAGCCGAACGGACGTTGGCGTACCTGGCGAGCTGCGAGCCGGTCTGTAGACAAACGAGTATTAAAGGACGAGGCTATATCCTCTTTTCCTCTCGAGGATTACGCATTGCGCATCTCGTATCCGACTATCCGACTTTCTACTACCTGATTGAGCTCAAGCCAATACATCCCGCTGGGTTACCCACAACAAAGCTAGCTGACGTGCAGAAGCAAGCATCTATCCCTGGGGGTGTTTTTTTATTGAAGCCTCAGTTCGAAACTGACTATCGATTTTTGGTAATCGGCCTAACCGCATGGTCCTGGAAGTGCAATCAATAGAAGCCCTGATCCGATACTCTGGGGGTGCTTTCTGCATTCTAGACATATAAGCCTGTTCGACCGCTCTTGTGAGTTCAAGATGGCAGAGTCGACTAACCAACCTATTCAAACAACGGCCGAGGAAGCGTCCACCATGCTTTGGGATTATATTTTCGTTGGCGGCGGCCTCTCGGCCTCCGTTGTGTCCAATCGTCTCCACCACTTCAACTCGTCACTCAATATCCTTGTCATTGAGGCCGGTGCCAACGCCAACAATGACGAGAGCGTCATGTGGCCCAACTCCACCAACCTCATCGGTGGAGAGTACGACTGGAAGTACAAGACGGTCCCGCAGGTAGCCTTGAACAGCCGCAATGTTGACTTGCCTTGCGGCAAGGCGCTCGGAGGCGGCACCGTGATCAACTCAGGTGAAGAAGCCCAACTCGAGACAACTCAGCCGTCTTGCGTTCGGGCGCATTGACAGCGCAAGACGCTGAGACCTCATGAGAACACAAGCTGACGTGCTCTTACAGGTGGCTGGATCCGCGGGGACAAGTTTGACTTCGACCTCTGGGGCGATCTCGTTGGCGATCACCGCTGGTCCTATGCTGGACTGCTTCCGTACATGAAACTCAGTGAGGACTGCCCCGTCGACAACCCCCAAGAGCACGGAAAAGACGGCCCTCTGCCTATCCAGGGGATTGTGTCGACCCATCGTGAATTTCCCTTGCGCAACCAGACTCTTGAGTCATGGAAGGCAGTCGGCGTCAAGCAGCTTCCCAACAATGACGGCAACGCTGGCAACCCCCTCGGCATTGGCGACCTCTTCGAGAACAAGCTCAAGGGCCGCCGTGAAATTGCCTCCAACAATTTCCCGCTCGGTGGCGTCACTGTCCTCACCAAAACCATGGTCGCCAAAGTTCTTCTGAGCACTCCCACTGCATCCGGCCAAGAGCCCGAAGCCACTGGCGTCCAGCTCGTCAACGGAACCGAGATCAATGGGAAGGAGATTATCCTGTCCGCTGGCGCCATCCGCACTGCCCAACTTCTCATGCTCTCCGGTATCGGACCAGCCGATGAGCTGCAAAAGTTCAACATCCCCGTTCGCGTATCGCAACCCGACGTTGGCAAGAATTTCCAAGATCACGGTCTCTTTGCATCACTGTGGACTCTGAAGGACCCTTCCGCTGGCTATACTGTCACGTCACCCAACCCGCTATGGAATGAACCACAGTATGGCTATGGAACACCGGCGGACTTCCTCGTCACGACTAGCATCACGGACAAGGCCGGGTTGGCCGCTGCTATTGAGAAGGACGAGGGCAAGAAGCCTGACCCCAAGACTCACCCACTGCTCAAGGCCGATCGCACCTTCAACGAGCACGTCTTTATGTACACCGGTACACCAGACGGAACTACCGTTACCATCATGCTCATCAACCTGCTGCCCACTTCCAAGGGTAATGTCACTCTCAATTCTGCCGACATTAATGACGTGCCCAACATCAATCCCAACTACCACTCCACCGAAGTTGACAAGTTTGTTGCCCGCGAGGGTATGCGTCTCCAGATCGACTTCCTCTCCTCCAACAAGACGGCTCTTGGTCGAGACATTATCTCTGGAGAGTTGGGCGCCACGGGATTTACTGAAACTTTTACAACTGAGTCTACTGACGCTTATATCGATTCTCGTATCACTGCTGGTCTTGCGTAAGTCTGAACCCAATTTCACAAACGGCTCCTGCTAACTGCGCATCAGGTCTACATTCCACCCTATGGGAACTGCAGCTATGGGCAAGGTAGTTGACACAAACCTTCGGGTGAAGGGTGTGAAGAAGCTCCGTATTGTCGACACCTCTGTATTCCCTGTTACTATTACCGCCCATCTTCAAGTCGCTACTTATGCTACTGCATACCAGGCAGCGGATATTATCCACAGTGATAACTGCTAGATGAGACAACCTTCTAGAGTGTGCCTTAGAATAGATAGAATTAGAGCTTAATGAAATAAGTATTGTCCAGGGAAACAAAGTAAGAGACGGTAGTACAGGAAGGAGAGTGGTGAAGAAGAGAGCATGGCTGGCCAAGCGGGCACACCGTCGACTCCGAGGAGGCCATTTCCTTAGTGCAGACGCATGACGTCGAGTGCCATATTGAGAACTTCCTGCTGGTGGAGACTCAGAAGGCGTTTAAGCACATGAAGTCGGGCAATATGCGGCGGTTCAGGGCGGTGTGGCGATACAGTAGCGGTAATGGGAGTGCGGTTGGATTGCTGGAGTCGGTGATGGTTGTCTTAGTCTGTGGATATGCTATACAGCAGTATCAGCGAGCAATCGACGTTGGTGTATTTATAATAATTAGACTCGAGTGCCTGATTCAAGGTACTGCGATGCAACCAGCAGATTGACCCCTTAGCTGCGTCACGAGTGTTTCTCTGTTACCAAACCTGCACTACAAGGTCCCAGAGGCAGTGGGTCTAAACTACTTTATATAGCTTGTGAAATTGCCAGGGAGACGAAGTTGACAGGAATGCGTACACTACAATCAAATTTCGAGCATTACGGCGGAGGTGGTAAACAATTGTCAGTAGATATTGAATTTGGCACTTTCCCTCAATAGTAAGTAGAACATCGCTCAGGATGTAAGAAGTTAAGTACAGCATGCTTTGTCCTATATCAGTTATACCATAGGTCTTCCTGCCAGCACCTGCCTCCTTACGACCCCGACACCCTATCGTAAACAGAACGAGTCCCGACTCAGTCCTGCCGTATACCTCTTGCTGTTTACGGGCCATAGCAGGAGGCGTAGACGGAGCAGGCGTATGTCTCGCCGCAGAAGTTCGAGAAATTTTGGTCGTTGGCGCGGTAGCAGGTATAGGTGTTGCCGCCAGCGCTGATGGTGCCCAGGACCTGGTCGGTGGCGGCACCGCAGTTGGTTGTCGACCAGGTGCCATCACCAGACGGGGTGGGGATGGTGGCGCCAGAAGTCGAGCACTCGCCGTCGTCGTAGAGGAACGACGAGTCGTTGCTGTGATACCTAGTTTAGCACGGGGTTTGAACCAGATATCGAGGGGCTCAGGAGATATCCCGGTTCTGGATTACATACCAAGAGCCGAGGTTGCTGTCACCCCAGTGGATGTAAAAGTTTTGGACGCAAGATACACCGCCCTCACCGATAGGAATGCAACCGTTACAGTAGCTCATGGTGAGCTTCTGGTCGCGGGCCTGGAGGGCGGCTGGAGTAGCGGCAGCGGCGCCAGCCAGGGCAGCGGCGATAATGGCACGAGCGAAGAACATTCTGGAGCGATTGGCAGTGGATGTGGCTGACGGAAGGTAAGATTGGCTTGCTGGTTGTCTGATAGGGGATGGATGAGAACGGCTTATAGGAGATTGACGAAGGGGTTTTATATACCCCGGAGACTATCTCTGCTTGAGACGTCTTCAGTGGAAAGAGATAGCTTTGACCCAAAACCGAATGGAGGTGTAAGCTGACACCGTCTTTGTTGTCATTGACATGTTGCCAAGGAACGCTTCGTGGCTGGGGCCTCCAATATCAATGTCGGCCACTCGCCGCCCAGGCGTCTCAGCGTGATAGAACGTGGGTGGAGGATAGTTACCGCCCCCGTTCAGGATAAACTATAGCAGTGGATTCAGGATGAGAAAAGACCTAGGCCATCATCTTTGGGGATGCTCTTGGGATCGTGCCCAGCGATGTCGTATTCCGAAGACGAGCCAAGACCTACACACCTAGGGCCCCTGACGGCTGGGTCGCAGATGGGCGCTGATCCCTTCCTCTTCCCGAAGGTAAATACACGCGGTTTGATCCATGACGCATGTGGCCATGGCAACTAGAAGCTTTTGCCTGCAGATGTGAAGCCCGTCCAGCTAATGTTCCCATGCGGTGGAAAGAACACCGGAATAATCGCCGTACAAAAAGCACCAATTACAGTATCAGCCAGTCCGGCGTTTCTTTCACAGCTTGCCCCCAAGTTCTTTGCGTAACAGGGCTGAACACGAGAGCAATCATCCCTCTGAAATGAAACTCTGCAGGGCCCCAAGTATGCATCTGGATTTTGATTAGCTTGGACTTTGTTGTTGCAAAGCGTTATCGGCCTGTAGTATGACTCTGGCGTGGAAGAATCGTCGCATATATTGCATTCTTCGCCAAGCAAGTGTCTCGCTGACAATCTCACCTCTCAACTCGGTCGTGGAAATCCACAGCTGGGGCAGCACAAACACGTTTCTAGATCGGTAAGCCACTAGGATCGTGGGGAAAATNCATTGAGACTGTTGGGTCTCATCTTTGGGTAAGACCCGACCCAGGTCGTCCCTTCACCTCATGAGTCTCATGAGTCACTCCTTGGCCCTTCAGCCCATGTGCACCGACTTGTACCGCCACGACATGACGAATACACGCTGAACAGGGAAACATATTACGATTGACAGGGAATGACTCGCATTTCTCTTCCGAATCTGGAATATCTTTGCCATTTTAAGTCGCAAAACACAAACTTATGTCATGCTTGATAATAGAAGCGGGCAGCGTATAACTATATCTATGCCTGTTCTAGGACTAGGAAATACTATTCTGCTTTCTCAGGCTTTTGCATAGGGGGAGGTTCACCTGGTGCTCAGTTAGTTGTAGACGGGTGATGCGTCTTTGTGGATTTGATCTCTTTGGGCTATTTTAGAGGTGTGTTGGTGACCATTAGAAGAGTGTCACGACTGATTGTCGAAAACAAGGATCGGATCGGAAAAAGTTAATCATGCTGCAGTCTTCTAATTCTAGGTATGTCTGGATTACTGCCTATACTGACTTACCAGAAGCGCGGGAGTACGAGCGCATATATTCCTCTATAAAATGTTTCGAGATTAAATCAATTAGTCACATTGTAACGAAGTTCGTTTCCCCCACTAATACAAGCCTGCCCGTGTTAGTAATAAATACCTACTTTAACAATAGGCAATTACTGCGTGTCTTGGATTTAGTAGGTCGTGAGTAGCAATTGACGTCAAATTGACGTTACTGGATTAATTTGATCAGAACCTGATGACTGTTGAACCCATTTCCACATATGCACGTATATACGGCAAGTGATGAAGCTGCGCGATGATTGACCTAGCTTTGCATCTGTTGTTACGATCAGTATCATGTGGTCTCTGAGACAGCGCCGTCAGATCAGGGATCAAGTTCTCCGAGAGCTTGGCCCTAAAGGACAATCGACGCGAGACCCGGTGTCGAATGGGCCTCCTGATCTCGAGGAGGGTCGTTCTCCGTGGCCGTGGCCTCGTGACACGACGTCTGCTCAAGATACGGGTTCGGAAAAGCGAAAACGTTCGCCGAATGGGCGAATAATGGTTACGTGTGTGCCCGAAGACACACTCAATCCACAGAATTGGCCGCTAGCTGCAAGGTGTAAGAACATTGCCATTTTGGCATTTCTCATCTTTGTACAAGGATGGGCAGGAGCGTCAGAATCCATGGCGAACTCGGAAGCAAGCTCGCAGCTTCATGTGAGCCAAGTCGCCGAGAATCTGGATACCGCAATGTATCTTTTTGGCGTTGGCATTGGCTCTCAATTCGCCGGGCCCTTGTCGGAAACGGTAGGCAGAAACCCTGTATACTTGGTAGCCACCTTCTGCTATCTCTTTTTCGTCCTGGGTTCTGCAAAGGCAGCAACTTTTGGAGGACGCATTACCTGTCGGCTTTTTGTGGGCTTGTTCTGCAGTGCCACCTTGTCCATCAACGGATCGAGTGTCAGAGATCAGTTCAGAGACGTAAAGAGAGCATTTGTCTTTCCAATCATCGCCTGGGTTAACGTTATAGGTAGGCAACAGGAGGAAGACTACTGCCTTTGGCGTACAATGCTGATGCTTCACGCAATTTAGGTCCTGTGATCGCACCCATAGCGAGCGGGTGGCTGGTCTCAAATCCGAGTTTAGGCTGGCGCTGGCCTGACTGGATGACTCTCATCATATCCGGCGCGGCATTCTTGATTGCAGTGCTATTTCTCCCTGAAACCTACCTGCCACTGCTTCTAGAGTGGAAAGCAAGGGAGCTTCGCCGTTTAACTGGTGATGAGAGCTATTTTTCCGAGCATGCAGCGTCCGCGAGTCTTCCCGGCCGCCTGAAGCACAATATCAAGCTTGGTGTTACCTTTTTCTCAACAGAGATCATCGTGACGGTGCTGGGTTTATACCTGCTACTCCTGTACACGCTACTTTTTACCTCTCTTTCGGGGTTCGATTACATCTTCAAGGAAACATATGGCCTCTCTACCGGTCTGACCGGTAGCTGCTTCGCCTCGATCGCAGTAGGGTCGACAATCTTCACGTTCAGCGCACCGAGCTGGTACTATTGGGCTCGCAGGTCAACTGCACATGTGCATGGGGCGCCCGTCAAACCGGAGTTCCGACTATGGCCTGCAATCGTTACGTCGCCCATGTTGCCCGTTTGTCTTTTCTGGCTCGGGTGGACCAGTTACCCGAGCATCTCCATATGGAGTGGGCTGGCCGCTTGCTGTGTTTTTGGACTCGTCTTAACTGCATTCTACGTGAGCAGTTATGAATACATTATAGACAGCTACGGCGATCACTCGGCCATTGCTCTCGCGAGCATAACGTCTCTCCGCTATCTGGCCGCAGGCGGCATGGTAATGGCGACTCGTCCAATGTACACAGCCATCGGAGTGCACTGGACGATGACCATCTTGGGCTGTGTCGCAACCATACTCAGTCCTGCGCCTCTCCTCTTCTGGTTCTACGGGCCTCGTCTCCGACGACATAGCAAGTATGCAAAGGATCCATAGCACGGTCCCCGGGGCTCGGGTCATGCTTGTGCGGGATCATGATGCCTACGTAGGTAGGTGGTCAAGACTGGAAATACGTCGGCCTGCAGCAGAATTCCATTCCAACTCAGGACCTCAACCGACAAGATGCTTTACCTCTTTTTGAGCGTACACTGGCCCGGCGAGGGCATATCATGTAGTATGGGCGTGTTGGATCTTCTGTTTCACGATGCCTTGTATTTTACTACCTAGTTTCGTTGCTTTGGTCGAACAGCTAATCGACGAGGGGTACACGATTCTTTGTTTCGCCTGCTGTTTTTAGCCAGCATGCCTGACTCAGTCCATCGATCCCCAACTCGACGCCCTGATCAATCCCATGCGCGCTTAGATATCGGCCTGGTCAAAGTTCCGAATGAAATCATAATAGAACCTAACCATGTTCACATGCTCACTAATTAACAGCTTCTCATTAACGCCATGGATATTGGAGAAGGATTTCAGACTTCCCGGGCTCCATCTATAAATATTCTGCGACAGGTCTGGTAGTTCAAAGCGAGCAGTCAGCATAGAACAAACATGTCGTATGATACGTCGAGTATACAAAGACCTACTCAGATAATGGCGTGTATCAGTATTGCCAGTCATGGCTCCCGGAGCCGGAACGACGATCTTTGCCTGATCGGCAAACGTGTGGCGGACCGTGCCGGCAAAGACATCCCACACAGACCCGCGAGTTTGCGTTTGGGAGGTGATGTAGGATCGTTTTCTTGCCTCCAACGTCAGTGTCCCGTTGTAGATGGGCTCCCAAGCCGTGTGCATGCGGTCATCTTTGGCTGTGGGCCCATGTCCCATGGAGCGGAGGTAGTCTTCGTAGTCCTTGTCGCCTTCAAACGCCCGCACAGTGAGATTGTATTTGCTGGCAACTCCTTGAACCAGTTTCACGATGCGGTGTTGGATGCTGCCAATACTGTCCTGGGGAGCATAGCCATGATTGACACCCAGAGTAGTAAACTCGGGCAATGAGTTGATCTTTTGGCCACCCGCGATCCAATCCACAGCCTGAGACGTCTGGATGAAATACTGCGTCTCTCGCTGCACTTGCGCTAATAGGTGAGCCGCCTGATCGAGCAAACCCAGGTTGACGTAGTAGGTCAATTCCGGCAGAGCGTAGGGTGAGTAGCGTGTGAAGCAGATGAGAGCCTCGTGGATAGGCCCGTCCCTGATGATCTTTGGTTGAAACGGGTTGGACTCGAGAGCAACGACAATTTCGGACATCATACCAATGGAGGTGTGTGGGGTGGGCGTGGAGCTGTGCCCTCCAACAACGTCGATGTTGAACCAAACGTCGAGATATCCCTTCTCGTACACGGCTGGTAATGCGTAGAGAACATCTCCGACACTTTGGAGGCCAGCACCGCCTTCATCGAGGATCACGGCGATGCCATTTTCGCCATACCGTTCTTCAAGGTGCTTCGATATCGACGACGCACCCCGGAGACCCGAACATTCTTCGTCGAATCCAAATGCAAAAATGACCGTGCGACGTGGGTTGTAGTCTTCCTGTGAGAGGAGAGCTTCCATGGCAGACATGAGCGCTGTGATGGCCGATTTGTCATCCGAAGCTCCACGGCCATAGAGATATCCAGTAGATTCATTGTAATATGCCTCGAATGGTGGATGTTCCCATGAATCTAATGTTTCGCTCTCGACCGGTACGACATCTTGATGGGCCGTCAAGAGGATGGGTTTCAATGAGGGATCAGAGCCCTCAACTGTGTATACAAGTCCAAATCTATTGATTGTTTCGAACCATCCTTTCTCGTAACTGAGCTTTTCAGTCAGCATACGTATTCGACGAAGATTGGGTTATGCGATACTTACATCAGTGGGTACTTGTCCTCTAACACCTTGGGGATATCATCAAAAGGTCTCCATCTTTCATCTTTGTCGAAATCTCCCAGATCGTCATAGCAGACGGAATCCATTCTCACGAGAGGCTGATGGCGCTGGATCAATGTCTCGACCGCTTCCTTAGGTGAGAAGAGCTCATGAGAGCTGTACAGCCCGTCATTGGAAGGGTCAAGAGGTTTACCCAGGTCACACCTGAATCGCGACACATCAACGTTGTTATGGCCGAAGCCCAGCGGCAACTGATGAAAAAGCCTATGCAAGGAGTTCATGGGCGAAAGCTTATACGCCGCTGACAATTCGAGCATGCCGGCAAGCAACACTTTCTTCGCCGTCAACATGGTGAATGAGGATTATGACAGTCGAAAAGAACTCCCAAAGCATGCAAAATGAGATTTGAAGGAAGACTGGTGGGAGAGGAGAAGAAATTGTAGGAGATGTCGTTGCTTTAATAGCGAAATCGACTAGCAATGACCAGCAGTGATATATATCGATTAGTGGGTTCGCGTGAGGTCATTTCGCCTCGTCATGCTACACCGGTTGCTGCAATTCCAAGAATGCTATAGGGGGGCGTTTATACAATATGCCGGGCGACGATAGATTCCGAGGTTCCACAACGTATAGGAGGAGACCAGATAACAGATAGCGAATAGTTTCCCAGTTGAACATGAGGTGAATGCGTTGTCATAGCTGATGCCCATGCAAAAGCAGCTACCAGTACTATGACGCTTGGAAATGATGGCACATCCTGAGCGATACACAACTGGGTCGGGTATGAAATAGTCCAGTTACCTTCCACCACTTCGGGAGAAACTGCGAATCATACCATTACACGCCGTCATACACTCGGGTGAGTGCATCGGATACGATGTGAGACAGAACACGTCTCCGAGCACGTCACATATTTGTACGTTGTCAGATTCTTCTCACTGCTCCGCATCCGAGTCCCAAGAACGATTAGTATTTCTGCCTGAACGAGCATGGACAGCATATGAGGATACATATGAGCTAAGCATGACAATTTTTGGCGGATGCAAGTAGAGGGATGAGCAAGCGGTCCCCTCCAGAAGAGGAGTCTT
The DNA here is from genome assembly GCF_004382785.1 of Trichoderma ghanense. Lineage (NCBI taxonomy): Eukaryota > Fungi > Ascomycota > Sordariomycetes > Hypocreales > Hypocreaceae > Trichoderma > Trichoderma ghanense. Next base: position 16,777 of record NW_027395699.1, read on the forward strand.
TGTGTCCGCTTTCATGGCATCCTCACTGCATGTTCAAGCGGGAAGCTGCAGGCTCAACCGCGTGATCTCATCTAGTAAAGCAATTGCTCCCTCTCCAAATTATACTTCCGTTTTGGAGAGATTAGACAAATGTAATGGCACCAATTGCACAATGAAGTGTAGGGAAGAGTGATTGTGCATCACGGCAGCCTCATTCAAGTCATACGCCGAGAAATCCAGACCACACATATGACCCCAAGCGTAAAGCCGAGTTCGCCACTCTGGGCACGCAAAGATTCACCACGTAAACACCCAAGGGGCTCAAACATTTCTGTATCATAGCTGGGGCTTCCGTTGGAAGATTCGTAAACTCAGACATAATACCGCGCCTAAGCTAACATAGCCATAGGCAAATCGATCAGCCATTCCACGCATTGAGTATAGCAGCAACAGTATATCAAAGTATATTAAACATCATCAGGTAACCCATTTTACAAAAGTACCAAACGAAAGCTGCATAGCTGATTATGGCCGAGACAAGCGTGCCCGACTTCCCGTAGTATCTTCCGCGGTGGTTCTAAAGGTGCCATGCCTCAATGGGGACAGAGTATTCTGGTGCAGAACTGTCCACGTCAGAACTTGGCGACAGGACAAGGTCTTGCGGTACGTCAGTACGAATACCATGGAATTGCGCGACAGGTATATTATTTCTTCTTGTTAATAGACAAGGAGGCTCTCCACTGAAGTTTGCAGACGTCAATGTCCTGTCTGCCTTGCAGACGTCTGATTGGCGCGCATACGACAACTCCAAATCTAGGGTAAATATCCCCAACTACCCACTTCAAGCTTGGGCGGAGTGCTTTTTCCACCTCTGACGCCTGCGAAAGCCAGCTTTATGTGTGTCACAAGGCCCTGTTTATGCAGCATTGAAGAGAAGAAGTAGTATTTTGACAAGGCTATATAGGCTCTTTGCAACATAGTTTGCAGAAACACATGTCATATGTAATTAGTAGGCTATTACGAGTTCTTGGAGGGGGTATCCTTGTCCCTTCAAGGCATGTAACATTTTCCTTCTGATACCGACGGCCAATGTCTATAGGGAGTAAGAAACCACTATAAAAGTAGTAGGTATATATCATCCAGTTCAGAGAAACAGCTGCCTTCATTATCATGAGCAACCTACTCTGCTCCAGCGACTGTTGAAGCTTCTTGTCCCCATTCAAGATTCTCTTACAAGCGTGCCTTGTCTTGAACTTTCCTCTCCGCCATAGCCATGCTCTTCAACGCTCGTATCACAGCACTGGGCTGTATTGCCACAGGCTCTCTGGTTGCTGCTGGCCCCTGTGACATCTACTCCTCGGGCGGAACGCCTTGTGTTGCCGCCCACAGCACCACTCGTGCCCTGTTCAGCGCTTATACCGGCCCGTTATACCAAGTGAAGCGCGGCTCGGATGGCGCCACAACCACCATATCGCCGCTCTCTAGTGGCGTGGCCAACGCTGCCGCTCAAGACGCATTCTGTGCTGGAACTACATGCCTCATTACCATCATATACGACCAGTCGGGTCGCGGCAACCACCTCACCCAGGCTCCGCCGGGCGGCTTCAACGGCCCAGACTCCAACGGCTACGACAACCTGGCCAGCGCAATCGGCGCGCCGGTGACACTCAATGGCCAGAAGGCGTACGGGGTCTTCGTTTCCCCAGGTACGGGATATCGTAATAACGCTGCCAGCGGCACAGCTCGAGGAGACGCCGCGGAGGGCATGTATGCGGTTCTCGACGGTACACACTACAACGGCGCCTGCTGCTTTGACTATGGCAACGCCGAGACCAACAGCCGCGATACAGGCAACGGCCATATGGAGGCCATCTACTTTGGCGACAGCACTGTCTGGGGCACTGGCTCAGGCAAGGGACCGTGGATCATGGCCGACCTTGAGAACGGTTTGTTCTCCGGCTCCAGTGCTGGCAACAATGCTGGTGATCCATCCATCGCGTACCGTTTCATCACTGCAGCGATCAAGGGAGAGCCAAACCAATGGGCAATTCGGGGCGGCAACGCTGCGTCTGGGTCACTGTCAACTTTCTACAGCGGCGCTCGCCCACAAGTCTCTGGTTACAACCCGATGAGCAAGGAGGGCGCTATCATACTCGGCATCGGCGGCGACAACAGCAACGGTGCCCAGGGTACATTCTATGAGGGCGTCATGACCTCTGGATATCCTTCTGATGCAACGGAGAATTCAGTCCAAGCCAACATCGTAGCCGCTAAATATGCCGTCGCGCCGCTGACGAGTGGTCCTGCTCTCACTGTCGGTTCGTCAATCTCTTTACGAGCCACCACAGCTTGCTGCACGACTCGATACATCGCGCACAGCGGGTCTACTGTCAACACTCAGGTCGTCTCCTCATCCAGCGCCACAGCCCTCAAGCAACAGGCTAGCTGGACAGTTCGTGCTGGCCTTGCTAACAACGCTTGCTTCTCGTTTGAGTCCAGGGACACGCCAGGCAGTTTCATTCGCCATTCCAACTTCGGGCTTGTGCTGAATGCCAACGATGGCAGTAAACTCTTTGCTGAAGATGCTACCTTTTGCACGCAGGCGGGCATCAACGGCCAGGGGAGCTCGATTCGATCTTGGAGCTACCCAACACGCTACTTTCGCCACTACAACAACACGCTCTACATCGCGAGCAACGGCGGCGTCCACACCTTCGATGCCACCGCCGCTTTCAATGACGACGTGAGCTTCGTGGCTAGCGCCGGCTTTGCTTAAGTCGCCACCTTTGACATGGCGCGATGCGAACGCAACGCAAAGAGCGAATCCTCTCTTCACTTTGACTTGCAGAGCATGAGCTGGGATGCCGTTGGAATTCGACCAGAAACGTAGAGAGGACTGGGAAGGTCTAGCGGTCGGGGTCAGACAACTCTTGATACTCTTGCTACTTCTTGAATATATGCTCGTCTACCTACCTTCAAAAACGCCATGTTAACATGGCGCAAATATGCTCCGTTTCACCTTGTTGAACGTTTGGACTCATATGGCTGAAGTCATGCTCCAGATCTGTAATGGCAACTGACACACTTTATGACCAAACACACCTCGCGTAGTTTTCAACCACCTGCCTTCACTTCGGAATCACTCGCTCGCGCCCGTTGCTATCATTATTGTGAGTGTGCTTCGTGGCTTTGGAGCGGGATCACCCGATGGGCATTCTGCATGAGAGAAACCTTGGAGGGTGGCGTTGTGGAGTAGCTACCTGTCCCAGAATTATTGCATGCACTTACGTTGAAGTGTATGTTAATTGTCTTGCTTCGTCCTCTCTTACAGACATGGCACGTATTTTCTACTTATACTTGTTAGTCGGGCTGACCTCTTGCCACTTATGACAGTACCTTTCACAATGATGCCCTGCTTTCAACACTCGGCAACCAGTCTTCTCGCGTAATGGGCACACGACAGGAGATTATGCGAGATGCAGAGGCGAAGTTAGACGCGCGAAGGAGAGACCCTGCCGCAAGGCCAAGCAAACGCGTCTGGAGACTGCAGCCCTCAACTTTCGACATGTCGTGTTAATGGATACTTCACGAGAGAAAAAGAACTGATCAGGTTATAGAAAGAGTCAATTTACATCAGATGATACACCCTCTATAGTAAGGCCTCGGTCTTCGCTAACCGCGACTGACGGTTTACAACTTCCGAGCTAAATGGGCCATTTTCCGCCATTAGCAGAAACGGTGCTCCCCGTCACCCAACGTGACTCCTCGCTGGCGATAAACGCCGCGATCTGGGCAATATCATCCGGTGTGCCGCTCCTTGGTGCTGCTGCAGTTACGCGAGCATTTTCCTTGCGGTAGGCTTCAAGGCTCTCAGAGGAGAGACTTTGCACCAATTCTGTTTCCACGAACCCCACAGACAACGCTTCATATACATTACAGTCAGCCATAAAGTATTGCGGAGAATCGTAGACCAGGGCTCACCGTTGACTGTAATGCCACGCGATTGGCCGAACTGATACAATCCCGTTAGGTGGTGTACCTCAAATGTGAGCTGTGCACTAAGGTATATACACTCACTTCAACGGCCCAGTTTCTTGCGAGCGCTTCAATAGCTGCCTTGCTAATCGCGTAAGCGGTCTGACTCATTCCGAAGGAGAATCGCCGAGCCGCAATGGAGGAAATGAGTATTATACGCCCTCCGCGTGGAATATAGGGGAGCATTGTCTTGGTAAGGAAGAATGGAGCCCGAATGTTAGTATTCATTGTATCATCGTATAACTGTTCCGAAGTATCCTCCGTAGAGACTGCCGCGGCGACCGCTGCATTGTGAACTAATTCCCACTTAGTATTAGTCCACGCGATGTAAGACAATGTAAGCTGTCACAGAGCCATCCATACCAACAATATCAATATTCGTAACACCAAGTTCTCGCAGCGTCTTATCGATAATCTTCTGATAATTTCCGAATACCTTTAAGTCGGCCTGAATGCTAATAGCCTTTGCGCCAGAGTCAAGTGAGAGAATGTCGTTGACCGCTTGCGTGGCGGTCTCACTGCGGCTTGGGTTGGCATAGACCATAGCGACGTTGGCACCTCGGCGAGCAAGCTCGAGGGAAATGCCTCGCCCAATTCCTCTGATACCACCAGTCACGAGAGCGGTCTTGCCGGCTAGTGGGAGGTGTAATGGTGCCATGCTGTAGTCTCGGATGGTTATTATTGACGGATAATGGTTCCCGGAAACTTGCTTTCAGAGAACCTTTCAACATTCCCATGCCTCTAACAAAGCTCTCTTTATATACTAGGACCTTGCATACAAAAGCCCATCTCCAGCCATTACTCTAGCCATAGAGGTACCCAAAAGTTCAACTTGCAAAGACGGCTGATCAACCCCTATCATACTAAATCAATATTCGATGGCTTATCTCCGACTTACTTTGTTTCATTGGACTTCTTTTTCTTCAAGGTCCTATAAGCGGCAAGTCGCATACAACCGAGGGAGGTTGTAAGTCCAACCAATCAGATGTCCAAAGAGTGTCCCCCACTGTTGATCGAGACCAGTACTTCCTGGGGTTACGGAGATAATATGATATCGACGATAAACTATTGAAAGTGACGTCAGCGCAGCGCTCCATGTTTGTGAGCGTCGATCGATATTTGCCCTATTTAGCGGAGATAACGTGGGCTTGGCGAAAAGTTGGTGAGTCAGGACATTGCGAGGATTGTACGAAGGCAAAGGTCATCATATATGCATTCAGCAGACACCGACCTTAGTTCCTTTTTGTGTTTACCGTATGGGAAGCAAACGCCTTGTGGTATGGAAAAAAAAAAAGAAATTGACACCTAGAATGTGGATGTTGTCGCCGGCCATCGTTGCGATAGAGCCAGTTTATACCGCTGCCTCCAGGGCCACCAGGTTAACAATGATGGTGCTTCTCGTAGCAACTGCTCGGCCACCTGGAGCCACCTAGCCATGGTAGCGGGATGTGTTAAACGTCCTATTGCCAGAATTGGCCTTGTCGCACGTCGACTGAGCCGTACTAGAGAGCGCCGCCCTTGAGAATTCCACACAGGGTCCACTCAACAAGCTCCCCCAGAACGAATCCAGAAGTGTGCCCTCAGCAACGTGTTGGCGAGCTTTTAATGACTCTTCGAGGACTGCTACCCAGACGTTGGGTCATCCAATACTGAGCTATATTCACCTACGAGGTCGGGTGTTTTCCCTCAGCTCCTCAGTTCTAGAAGCATATAAAGGTAGTGGTGATTAGATGCTAGAGAAACCTCTATAGTCCAGGGGACCCTGTTTGAGACACGGCTGCGGCTATAAGAGCTGCGTGGGAACCCAACCAGCGAATCCTCGCAGACCAGATGGACAAAGATCGAGGGAGCAGAGGCAGGGGGGAAAAAAGAAAAGCGCCCCATCTACGCAGCACAATGGATGCACAATTGATGCGATCTTAGAACCCCGCAGCTTGAGCAGACTGGTCGCAAGGATGAGTCCAATCGGTGGAAGATTCGTACATGAGGGGTACAATAGTGTAAGGCAAATCAAAGATATTCCGTACGTTTTCCTGGTGTCCTCCGAAATATAGCGATTCGGCAAAGTTGTTCGCATTTCTCGGAAGATGACTCTTTCGCCATCGATGTGATGTCAGCATTTTCTCTTACGCTGCAAGCTCCCATGTTCTTCGTACGAGGACATCTATTTAGCAATAACTAACAGCACCGTAGTCCGCCTGGAAATTATGGCAGTGTGGTACGTGGCAGCAGGTGATGACCTTCCGACATGCCGAGGTCTTAAAACAAACATTACGAGTATAAGACCTAGTAAACCGTACAAAGTCCAATGTCCAGACCAATGCATGGGCAAAGAGAGAATAACCGTGTGGTTCATAATTTATCTGAGTAAGCCCTTGCAGAATGAAGACTGCTTCGTATCTCAGCGACTACTGTGTTTTTCGTGGGTAGCGGATACGTTGCTTCGTGATGACATTGTTTTATGGAGAAACATAATCACTAGATATCAGAGGGTCAGCCACCGAATGATAGACTTTCTGCCTCAGTTGAGTGCCCAAATGGTAGATTTCTTATAAAGAAGCAATGAGGCAACGGACATGGCTTGCCTATTTTGTTGCTCTTGTGGTTTTGGGACACATCTTGATACAATCTGGCCAGAGTTCGTCATACAAAACGGCCACGAAACACTTACCAACTGATTTGAGTTGACCATGGCTCAAACAAGCGAGCACGGGGCTTTGAGTCCTTGGCCGATCCCAACTTCTGTTCACATTGTTCTTGTTGGCGTATTTCTCTTCGTTTACTATCTCTATGTCCGGCACTTTCCCAGACCTATCCCGGGCGATATTCCGTACAACAAAGAGTCAGCACGGCGCCTTTTGGGAGATACCCCCGAAATTCGACGGGCTCATCAAACGGGCAATTTCAGGCAGTTTTTCCACGATCATAACGCAAAGCTGCATTCGTCCATATCCCAGGTCTTTATGTTCCCATACCCTAAGCCGTTCGTCCTCATAACGGACTTTCGGGAAGCACATGACATCTTATCGAAAAGGTACCGAGAGTTCGATCGGAGCAAGAGAAATGCGGACGTTTTTGGAACTATTGTATCGGATTTCCATCTTGCCATGCAGTCTCGTGATCCGCGGTTCAAGGGAAACAAAGAACTTGTCAGGGATTTGATGACGCCAGGCTTTCTCAACGAAGTAAGCTGTCCCTTTCGCTTGGGAGTCTATTTTCGGATGCTAACACTACATAGGTTTCTGCTGTGCATATTTACGACATTGCCACAGTGTTGGTTGACATGTGGGCGCTCAAAGCCGCTCAAGCTCAAGGCCACCCCTTTTCCGCCCACGAAGATCTCCATTATGTGGCGCTCGACATTATTCTTGCCGCAGCTTTTGGTATTCCGCTCGAGCAATCAGTGACGCAACAGCAATATGAGTTCTTACAACTTCAACCGCCTGCAATGACATCGCCAAACTCCAAGGATGATCCGGTCACTTACAACCGCGCTCCGGTACCGAGGTCTCGCATGTCGCTGATTGAGGTGACAGGGACCGTGGCAGTTGCTTACCAGTCTCCATTCCCGCGCCTTCATCATTGGCTCTTGAGGAAGACGATCTGGCGCCGAACATTTGCTGAGAAGGAAGCATTTATCACGAATGAGATAAAAAAGAGCGTCGAGAGGTTGACTTCCGAGAATAAACAACAGAATCGGATGCGCTGTGCCATGGACATGATGCTTTTGAGAGAACTGGGCCAAGCAAAGAAGGAGAGCAGAACGCCAAACGTCAATGCGCCCAGGATTCGAGATGAGGTGAGACTGAGCCATGCTGTAGCAAATGAAGCTGACGAGCCATTACTGACTGGGAGTTCAAGCTCTTCGGCTACGTAGCTACTGGACATGACACTTCATCCACAACGCTCTCGTGGATCACCAAGATGTTGGCCGATAATGCGTCTTCCCAGGCGAAACTTCGTCGCCAATTGCACGCTGCCTTCGCTGAAGCCCACGCCGAAAAGCGCCAGCCAACGGTGGTGGAGATCATTGAAAAGCCGGCGCCCTATCTCGACGCCTTTCTGGAAGAGTGTTTGCGCCTCACAAAAACGATCCCCTCCATGTTACGAGAGACTCTGACGGATACAACCATATTGGGTCATGCGGTTCCCAAGGGTACAGGCGTCATGATTTACACCCATGGACCCGGAGGGCAGCTGGAATCTGGATTCGATATTCCTGAGTCGGTCAGGTCGAGCACATCACAAGACTTGAAAGACCGCGTTGGTGAGTGGAACAAGGATGACATCGGCCAGTTTCGACCCGAGAGGTGGCTCCAACAAAAGACTGGAGCTCAACAAGATGGGGGTGACGAAGGCGAGTTCGATGGACTTGAATACAACGCCTATGCTGGGCCCTTCTTGACATTTGGTGGCGGACCTCGAGGCTGTTTTGGGAAAAAGTTGGCGTACATGGAGCTAAGAATTGTCTTGGCAATGCTTGTCTGGAACTTCGTTTTCGAGGCGTGCCCTGCGGAACTCAGCTCGTACGAAGGCATCGACACGGCGACCGTGGTACCAAAACAATGCTTTGTGAGATTGAAACAACTTCTTTGATTCAAAAACTCGAGATGGTTGAGGTCAACGGCTCTTCTACTCAACTGCACTTTCCGCCGCACACATCGAATGAAGTTGCAAACCAAATTGATTGCTCAACCGCCTAAACATTTAGGATTACAGAACCATCAATCCGCAAGCCGGCATTTTGTAGTTTGTTCTTCACACACTTCTTCACTAATCTTGCTGTATTCTCGTCCACGTCGTCTCCTAAGCGATCTATGTGCTCACTGGACTCATCATTCAGTCGCTGTAAAATCTCAACCTCGCCGGTCCCGCTCATATAATACCATGGGAACGTCCTTACGCAATTATGTGTGCTCGAGTCAACACTCATTTGAACACAAGGACTTGATTGCAACGTACTGGCTGCAAGATCTGTTGATTTGCTCTATATTGCGCAAGCATCCTCTATCTCAGTTTGGAAATCATTATCTTCAGATACCTCCTTCAGGTTATGCTAATCTATTTTATGTGCTGCCACTAACACAGAAGCAAGCCATTGTGAAGATAATATTGATACCTCACTCTCCACTACCCCAGTACCTGTACATGTTCTCAAGAGTCGGTCATTGAAGTCTCCTCTAGCATGACTTCCACAGTCGGGTAATTAGCGGGGAGGTTGTTTCCCGTCGCGTATGCAATCTTCTTCGCGAACTCAGCGATATGAACAAGACTTTCTTTATCTCCTCCGTGCCTGATGAACCCTTTTGCATGCCAAGTGGCTTGCACAGGGCAGTTCATCGCTATCAAAACCGTGACCAACAGTGCCATGGTTGCTTGTCCATCGTGTACCGAGTAATCGGACAGGAGATTTTGCATCGAAACATCCATAGCTATGTGTGCTACGGAGTGCATCGTTCAGTCCTAGCACTTGCAAAGGGGTGATAGTTTTAAGACTTACCGACGTCAGGTGCATACACACTGGCGGCCTTGAAGGATTCGAGCCAGCCATCTCCATGTGTCAGTCTTGCATACTCCCAGCCCCTCGCTGAATTGTCGGCTTCCCAGTCAGACCTCTTCACGAAGGCGAGGTCGCCCTTCTCGACCAAGGGCATCATTGCATATAGGGCATTCAGCGTCTTTGGCATCCCAACGATAATAAGCATCTCTGAGAGTGCATCGATGTAGCGGCGCCACAACAAGTGCCGAGACTCAGCAGGTGTCTTTTCAAGTGCTAATTTGTAAAGATATGCCCCATTGTGGCCTTGGTTGACAGCCGTGAGGCCGACAAGCTTCTTCCAATCAGCCTGGCACCGGGGGTGAGTGAGTATGGGTTGTCATACAGCTAGGCAGTCCCATAATGCATGGTGACCACTCTCGATCTGACGATTAAGAGCCTCGTCAATCAATGCTTCAATCTGGTCCTGCTCCGCCATGTCGAGTTTGGAACGTTATCTTCGGGCTAGATGGGTGATCAAATTATGAAACCGGTAGACCAAGGATAAACTATGATGTAGGTTACAATCTTGACTTGAGGGCAACACCCGCTTTATAACTGCAAAGCAAAGTGAGGTTTGACAACTACCAGAATCAGCACTAAGTAAAAGTAAGTTCTTGCGGGTAAGCTTCTATAATGTCATTTCCCTAGGAGGTCATTCAGAAGACTAAGCCAGAGCATTCGTCGTTGAAAGCGCATTAAAGGACGACGGAACGCGCTTTAACTCTTATTTTTGGTATAACAGTTATGGTCATAGTATGATATGATGCACAAGAAGTGGAATTGGAAAGTTGCATGATGTTTTCGTTGATACTTTTTATTCTCCGCTGAGTTCCGCTTCCGTGTATATTAGCTTGATACTTATGAGCTATCAAGCGAACTACTAATTTAATATTTGGCTGAAGAGTGATAATAGTAACACTAGACTATGCGGCGAATTGAGGCTGGGACGAAAGGCGTCTGCCATCAGCCGGCTGATGGCCTAACATGTCATCATCCATAGACGGGGAATATCAGCTTCGTCCGAACCTACAGCTCCAGCCTACCCCTAGAGGAATCTGGTATCTCGCCCATCCAGGGTAGCTTGTTTCAATGATAAAAAGCAGTTTACAGATGGAAGATGGGTGGCATGATCTTAATATCCTGACAGGTTGAGTTGCGATGGACTGGGAGACTAAGTGAGATATCGAGTCCACAGCGACGGGCGCGCCCAAAGCCACACAAAATATCGAAACTTCCGCTCGCTACATCCTGATTAAGGTCGAGCTTTGATAGAGTATTCGGAGAATGCAATGCTGGCTTCGCCAATCTGGCTTACAAATTCTTGTGCAACCACGGCTCTTTCCAGGCGGATAGCTTACCGTGAGTGGTCAAGCATACGATCTGCTGGGGTGAGAGTGTTGTGATTCTGGAATCTTGTGGTATAATTCTCTCGGGAATAGTGGTAACGTTTGTTGGAAGTCGTGGTGGAAGTGTGACAGCTGCGCCGACATCAGCCAGCATCTGATCACGAATTGCCTGTGCTTCGCGAGCTATTTCTTGCCGCGCCCTGCCGTTGTTTGTCTTCTCGGGTACCGGGTGTGATCCCAAGCTGAGTCGGTCGCAGTCGACATTGGCCAGCCACGAGGTATATTGTGATTGTCCGCTTCGCCGCCCAACTCATTTCGCAACTATCAACGCCCTTTTGGCGACACTTCGAAAGGCGTACGGTTGATCTCAATGACAGAGAAGCCCAAACTTACCATCTCTTTGAAAATACCTAATGAGCGCCTTAAGCTGAGATTTATGCTCGAGCCTGGATATTCTTGAGCTCCGCAAGTGCTGCGAGGTTTTACTAAACCCCTCTTTCCCAAAGCTCTACTGTCATGATACCCCGAAGTTCGCTGAGAAACAGCCCAGTCCAAAGATGGCGGTTTTGGATGGCTCGGATGTAGTCAATTTGTTGGCTGCTTTTGTCTTTTCTTTTGCTAGGTTCTACCCTTGATAACTCTTCGCTGGATAACATGTAGCCAAGGTATAAGCTGTGCATTGACCAGCGGCTTGGTCAGGATGTATGCAATACTCGTGCGGCAGGGGGCAATGTTGGTAATACGGTATGGTAAGCGGGGAAATGAGCCGTTAGTACGGAATAATATAAGGTATACAGACGTTGGCTAGCAAAGCTGTTTAGACGTTTTGAGCTTTGGCTATGCGAATCAACACTGCGCATGCCAGATTGAATCTTCGCGGCCGACGCAAGTAGGAGATCGTGCTGCAAGCCTTCCATTCCGAATCGGATCAGGATTAAACATGCCCACCTTCTACAGATAGGTTGTATCTCCAAACAGTTCTACCTGGCTTCGATGTCCATTGTGGAGTTGCAACCACAGCTTTACGGATTTTCAACTTCGGGAAGCCAATATCGCCTCGAGAAAGTCGAAGTCCAGAATCTTTCCCACATGAAGCCGACTTCAGGATTTGTAGCATTGGCTTCGACAAACTTTTTCAGGGCTCTCTCGTATACTTCTCGCGGATGGTTATAGATCGTCTCTCGCCGTACCGCGAATATACCACCGTGCGCAGCTCGAATAGCGGGGGGGTGATGCTCTCGTAGCACGAAATGCCAAAGTTCTGCAGGTGTATAAGGCGCAAAGACTAGAGAGGCCAATTGGCTGGGCGTCATCCAGATGCTTTCCTTTGGGTCTGTCCAGTTGATCTTGGCCCAATCATCGACATCGTGAAACAAGGCTGGGTTGAAGGGATTGACTTCGTCGGGCCTAACTTGGAGCGCCAGTTCGACCATTTGAATGGTGGAGTTGACAACTTCGCCAATGAGGTCAAACGGAGCCGCTTGAGAGAACATGATGTAGTCTTCGAGTTTATCCCAGTGGTTCACAATGTGATGTAGGTGCGTATGCCCCTCTCGACCGATGTTGGGAAGCTGAACGTAGGAACGAAAAGCGTCATGGTCGACAGTGTCGTTTGATTGCGGAATATGGCCCTTGTCGTATACGTAAGCATACTTGGACACGGGAAGCCAAGGTATCAAATCCTCTTGGAATCGAGCCACGACGACGCCGAGACTTGTTGTCGATACCGGCCAGGGGAGTTTGGTAGGAGTGGGAATGACAGAACCCATTATATCGGTAGTCATTCAAGACGCTTTATTGTCTGAAGTAAATATTCCCGGGGAGCAAAATATGGTATGAAAAGGGGCCGAGTATCTTGGAAGGCCATAGACTAGAATTCTCGGATTCTTATACAAGAGTTCTCGGGGTCATTCAGGAGAACCTTGCCCAAGCAGTCAAAAGTCAAAACGAGCAATCAGTCAGCGCTAAGATGCTTTACCTCCCCACCCAGAACCCAGAACGGGGTATGAAGAACACCCCTTAAAGACGGCTCACACAGAGCCGTAAGCGGTAACAATATTGCGAATTCTTACTTTATACATGAGATGGTCATATTCTTGCGGCGAAGAGCGTTATGTAGCTGTAATAGATGCTAAAACTACTGCTACCTGTTGTAGTGGACTCACTGGTAGCTTAAACAGTCAACGGTGTATTAGAAAGATTAGATCGCCAATTTACAATGCTGCTTTTGTAGATCGCCGCATGACGGACGTGTGGAGGGAGTACAGTATCTCTATCGGATGAAGTACAAGCCGCGGCAATGCCCTAAATGTCACAGAAAGCAGCATCAGCCGCCATGCCGTCATTAATCAATTGCGCACCTTCGTCACGTACTAGAAGCCAGGTTTCGCCGTGTAACCTATTACTCATAAAAAGGCGAGGGCTCGCACCGCTGAGACTCTCTCCATCTTATCCAGGAAGGGAGCGTGGACAATGACGTGACCATTGTTTTTCATTGCCACACTCATTATGTGCAAACACCAGCGGACTTGAATACATGTATGGCGTCTGTGTGAATATCAACTTGCATACTGATACGAATACAACAAGAGGGACGCCGCAAACCAGGAGGGACGTACACCTAGGAAAAGGAAGGAAAAACAGAGTACCAGAACAGACCACCCAGAACCAGAAGGAATAACGCAGAAGTATAGAACAGCTAGAAGGAGGAAAGAGAATGCTGAAGTTTTTATAAACAAGTATCTATTCCCTTATAAAAGTTCTAAAAAGAAGTATAAAGTCGCTCTAAAGTTAAAAAGAAGTTATTATAAAGATTACTAAAGTCGTTATAAAGATCGCTAACTTTATGCTAAATAACCTTAAGTAATTAAAGAAACTTAAAACCTAGTTATATCTATTAAAGAGGGACTGCAGGAATGCAATCCCTATAAGGAGCAGGCACTGCAGTAAAAGTATAGCTTTAACCCTTAGCAAGGGGAGTATTAATAAAAAGATTAAATACACCCTAAAGATATTATAAAGAATTTCTATAAAAGGACTAGAGATATTTCTAGCAGACTGTCTGCAGGGCCTAAATATAAGACTAAGAAAGGAAATTAATATAAGGATGTCACGACCCAGCCTTATAGTCGCAATAATAGGCCACCCTTAGTGGGCAGCACTGGATAAACATCAGGCCGTTTATTTAATCAGAAGCTACTTAATAAAATTAATTATTAAGTATATTAAGGATAACTTAATAAACTTAAGGATTAAGTATATTAAGGACGTTAAGATAACTAGATATATAAGTTATATTTATATCACTTATTTAAATAGTTTAGATAGCCAGTTATTAATATAGCACTATATTAATAATATAACTAGATTAGAACTTAGACATTTACTGCAAGTATTACTAGCTATATAATAAGACTGCCTACAAGTCTAACCTAGCCTACTGCTAATATAAATATAACTAGGCATTCTATTTAATCTTAAGTGCAGCCTAGCTACACTTAGTAATAAACAGCCTGCCTATTTACAGGTTCCTTAAAACCAGTTTATTATATATTAATAACTCCTGTTTAGAAGGTCACCTTAGACCTTTAGGCAGTATTTAATAAGGAAGTGTTACTTAGTATAAAGAAGTAATAAAGCAACTGTTATTATATTAACTCCTATAAACACTAATAACTAGAGAGGCCCTGCTATAACTATACAGGAGCTTATATAAGAACTTTAATATTAACAGGATGTAATTAAAGCTTTTTAAGCCTGACTTAATTAATAAGTAATTAACTAATAAGGATATAATAATAATAAGGAATCTGTTTA
>NW_027395700.1:0-26395 GCF_004382785.1 Trichoderma ghanense
TCACGTCTTGCTTTAAGGGTAAAGGTTAGGGGTATAGAGTAAAAAAAAAAAATTTAAAATTTAGGGTAAAACTTAAATAAAAAATCTATTAAAATCTATTAAAAAATCTATATTCTAAATCTTCTCTCCATTTTCTGCTAGCATTTTTCTAGAATTAATTATAAAGGTTTTAAAAAATCTATACTAGTATACATTTAGCCTAGCGTTATGCAACCTAATAAAAAATACATTCTAGGCTTAGTGCCTTCTGCAAATCCACTAAGCTAAAAACAGAAAGCCCTACCTAATAAAAATTACCTTTTTAGCTAGTCTGGCCTAGTTTCCTAGCTAATAGAAATTAAGCTATGCCACCAAGCCCCCCTATTTATACTTACTTCCTGCTAAGTTATTATATAACACTAACTACTTTTACATTTCCCTTCTTCTCTTTTTCCTTACTAATCCACTCACGCCTAAATGGCTATATCTACACTTAATAATAAATAGTATGCTGCTTTAACTTACATTCTACCTACTAAAAGGAAGTATGTTAGAGCTAAAAAGACAGGGCCGCTTAAAGAAATACTATAGTAAAACTAAGTATAAGTAAAGTAATTAAAAACGTTAAAGAAGATACTACTACTAACAGAAATTAGCGCTTACCTTAATAGCAACTAGCTTAAACTAACTGAAGATTATATTCAGCTATTTAATGCTATATCCCTCTAGCATTCTACCATCTACTAACACCACTATAAACCTCTATATACACTTAAGTGTTAACATACCCCTTACCCCTTTAAGTAACCACTTCCCACTGTCTATCCCGCCTGTCTAGGATAACATTACTAATCCCTCTAGTAACCTATTTAGCCAAGCTATTAAAAAAATACAGGCAATATAAGAGAAGGATCTGCCTGCATTACCTAAAAATGTAGCTAAAGATATACTAAATGCTCTAAATAAAGAGCTAGAAGTGCTTTATAATAAAATCTTAAACCACTATATATCCCCTCCTTTACTAAAGCTATTACCAGCCTCTAGTTATTTAAGCAGATAAAGTTAGAGATTATAAAAGCAGCCACTCTAAAAGAACACACTCCTCTACTAGGCTACTAAGTCCCCTACTGCTAATACAGATATATAAGGCTTCTAGAGGACTATGCTATAAGCTGTCCAGGCATTTACTTAACTTTACCTATATGCCTATATAAACCCTTACCTTAACCTAACTAAAGATAACATTCTCTTAAGCATTAGGTTATTTAACCTCTCCTGTTATATCTAATTATTACACTTTTTAAAAATAGAAGACCTACTTACTGTATTCTAGCTTATTATCTGCTATAGTAAAGCTTATATTTATATAACTGTAAGAGCCTTTTATGCTAATAACTTACAGTTACTCCTAAAAGAGGAAATATAATTACTAAACTACAGTCTAGTTATCACACCTATCTTCTACCCTAGAGCGACTGCAGTTAGCTATTAAACACTTAGCTGCTATAATTTAATAATAAACACTATTATTATTACAGACTTACTTAAGGGATTAACGCATACTGCAGGCACTGCAGTTACCTTAAAGCAACTTGCATTATCTATTAACCTTATATTAGCCATGCCTATAATAACCACCCTCTATATTATATAGCAGCATAAAGGCTAGACCTACAGCCTAATTACTATTAAATGCGCCTGCTAACTTACTATTAAGGCATAACAGTTCTTACTTATTACTAATTTTAACTAGCTAATAGTTACATTAAGCGCAGAAGCATTTAAGGATTAAGCTATTGCCTTTTAGCAAGATGTAGTAGATAAACACCTTAAAGGCAATCTAGATATATATAACCTCTTGCTAAACGCCTTATTATTAAAAACTAGCATCTAGGGAGATTATAATTACTCTACTCCCCAGCTATCACCTAGCAGCAGCAGCTTAACTAAAAGCTACGCCACTATATTACACTATATACTTATAGCTAAATAGGCTAGTATACCTAGTTACTTAGTAGAAAAGCATAAGGCTAATTATGCTAAAACGCTTTCTTAAGCAGACTAAGGTTATATTAGCCCTTACTATAGCTTAGTAGGCAATATATAGCGCAGTCTTAAAAGACATTAGGGAGGCATAAAGCTGCCTTATTTACTAAATCCTAGCAAAGACCTCCTTAAGATAAGGAGAGCAGATCTTCTCCCTATAACTGTTAATAGAGCGTATAACTATAATATAATCGCTAAAACCTGCCAGACTGCCTTTAAGAGAACTGCAGACCTTAATATACTACCCTTAAGACTATGCCTCTATACCTATCACTTAGTTTATCCTAATATTATAGCTAATAGGGCGGTTAAGTTTTTTAATATTAACAGCCTTTATGCCTTTCCTTTATCTCTAGCTATAGCAAGCTAAGGCATTTTATAAAGAGCTATATACTATATACAGTCTAGTATTATAAATAACATGCACTTAGCCCTTAATATTTTAAACAGAGATAGCAGTAAGATAATACAGCCGCTTTATATAATATTAAACTACTGCTTTAGCTATATCCTTAGCCTAAATAATATATAAATCTATATCTTCTTCCCAGCTATATTTAGAGGCAGCTCTAGCAATCTATATAAGATAACAGCCCTTTCTGCCAGCGCTTATAAAAAATAGCTAAATACTATAGTGCTGCTAGTATTCTAAAAGTGTATTAACTTACCTAATATACTGCAGCACTTACTAAAGTCTTATATAGCTGCTAGCAGCGCTGCTAAGGTAGAATATAAGACACTCTTAAAATAGAACTTAAACTAGGATAAGGGAGAGTATATAACCCACACTAGCTAAAGATAACTGTTAAGATATGCCCTACTACCTGGCAACCTTAACGCTATCTAGAAAGCTATTAAGCTATAGGCCTATAAACACCCTGACTTCTGCAGACTGCAGCTCTACATCTTATTTAAGAACACTAAGCTTTACTATATAGCGACATCTTTATACTAAGCACTTAGTAAGTAGTAGACAGTATAAGACTATAGTATTAACTCCACCTATATAGACTAAGATACTACCTTTATTAATATTAGGCAGCAGGTAACGCTAGCTAAGGATAGACTGCTTAATAACTATATCTTATTATAAAGGAAGTGCTGTCTTAAATCACTCTAGCAGTCGCGACATGCCTAGAGTGCAGCTAATAACACCTATATAATATATAAAAAGCGACTTTATCTAACTAAGTCTAAGTATCCCTTTATCACCTTTAACTATACTATAGGTATTACTATCACTATATCCTAGCATAGTAAGGAGTTTATAAAGGGCCTAGTTTATAGCTAATTCTATAATCTTATTAAAGGCCCTTTTAACTTAGCTAAGGCATTCCCCTTCTAGTCTTAAAATATAGAAGCACTTGCCTTAGACCTAGGCTATTTATAAGACCTCTAGTCTACTTGCAGAGTCTACTAATATATTAGCACTCTTATATGCAGTTACTGGCTTAGTAAGGCTTATGTTAATATTAATATACCAGATCCTAACTTATTAGGCTAATGTCTATTTACTTATAGAGTTAGGGCTAAAGACTGCATTTCCTTTTATCTCCTATACTGCATTATATTACTAGGCTAGCCGCTAAGCTAGGCTAGGATAGTAATACTATATTTTGCTATCTTATCTCCTAATATAGCCGGCCTTATCTAGGCCTCTGTTAATAAACACTGCTTTTTATTTAAGTATATCTGCTTAACTGCCTCTTTTAAGTTCTCTCTGCTAAAGATAGTAGTTATGCTAGTGGCACTTTAAGGCATCTGTTTTTCCTTTAGCTCTGCGCTTATAGTTAAGGAGTTAGTTTTATAGCGCAATTAATAAGTGACTGGAGGGACTGCAGCTAAGGATATAGTCTACAGGGAGGGAATAGGAATACAGCACGCTTTATAAGATTATAGCTTTAGCTAGTAGTAATTAGAGAAATTTAACTAGCTATCCTTCTGCTTCTGCTATAATATTAAGGAGCGAATTATAGCCAGCAACTAGCTCCTGCACTAAGACTACACCTGTTAATAAAAAGTGATTAAGGACATCTGCAGCATACACTTCTATATATAGCAGGCAAGCTTATAGGCCACTAAATATAATATCTATAGTAATAGACAGGCCTGCTGCATATAGCTTAAATACCTCAAAAGAATAGTTATTAATGCATTTAACTAAGATATATAGCGTAATATATATAAGTTAGTTAATTAGGTGACTGGTTTTAATATTACTAATAAGGCCAGACTAAGCTACCTAGTTAATAAGCCACCGCCTTTCTGCTTTAACTCCCTCTATAAACTCTTTATTAATCGCCTGGCTAACAGGGCATATACTTACCCCCACTTTATTACTAGTAATAAGATCTATAACACTCTAGTAAAGTCTTTACTTTAAGATCTCTTTATGCCACTTAGCTAACTAATATCCCTCCTAAATTAAAAGGGCTAGGAAGCATATCCTTACTGCATTACTATAATATAAAGAATAATAATAATTAAAAATATACTAAGAAAAGACAAGTCGCTTTAGTAAATAAATAACCTCCTAACCCTTATAATAGCTATATATTAAGTACTCTTATAGCTATTAGAAAGAGAGCTTATATTATCCACTAAAGAACATGCTATATAAAATAAAAACAGGCGACTAACTTTCACCTTTATTATCTACATGCCGCCCACCTCGCCCTTAGCTCCCTCTCTCTTTTAATAAGGCATTATGTTTATGCTGCCTTAAGACCTAGACCTTATGCTATTATATTCCTTATCACTTGCCCTAAGCCTCTATTAATCTATAAATATACACCAGCGACTATTATAGTAAATATTACACATCTTTAAGAGAGCCTATTTATTAGAATTTAACACCATGCTAAGATAAGCAGTCGCAACCTTATATAATAGCCTCGTCTACCTAGTTATTAAAAAGGGTTTCCTACCTAAATTATATATAATTAACCTTATACATAATAAATCCGCCGCTAACCTTAACGCTGCCTTTTAAAGCTTCCTTAATCTAGACTTAGAATATAACGCTTATACTAGACCTAATTATACACACGCCTAACCTAGCTAACCCAGCAACCTATTAGACCTTTACTTAAAGCAAGCTTAACTTAAATAGCATATAATGTAAATAGCATATAATACTAGTAGTAATAGTAACTAATTCTCTATACCACTTAGCTATAAGTAATTAGGAAATATTTTCTATTAGCCTACAGGGCTTATCCCTTATATCTTATTATACCTTATTACAGATTAGATAATATGCCTATACATACCCCTATTTAAATTTAGCGCGCTTAACCTATTATAGACTATTATCTTATTATATATACTTTATACTCTCCCTTACTTATATACTGCATAAATTATAAAACACACTCTATATATTATAAAGCACTTACTAACATCCTAACTTTATAATAAATCTATATAACATATAACTCTACTCCTCTTTAACATCTAGTATACTAACTATATATTAACTATTATAACTTACTTAATATATACTCCACTTAGCTGCTAATATTCACTTCTTTTAAACACCTTATTACATATAAGCCTACTTTATAATAAACGCTTTTTATCTCTTCTAGTTAGATATCTATTACTAGGTAGCCTCTTTATATCCTTATAGATATAACTAAAGTGTTATAGACAGTCTTAAGTTTATTAACTTAATAGCCGCGCCCTGCTATATAACTATAACTAAAACATATAAGGAAGATAGCCTTATAGTAAAGATATTCTTACTTAGATATAGACTAATAAAAAAAAAAAAAAAATACTGCAACCCCCGCATAATACTTTTAAGTGCCAGGTTTGCCGGCATATATTATATAAAGGTCAGATCCTTAAGCTGTCTAATACACACCTGCATAACGCTCTTTAGGGCCTTCCTTACATAATCTCTTATAAAGGCTAACCTTAAGCAGACAGTCTGCCTAAGCTCTGTCTAATAAGCCTAATGTTTAGATTAACAAGTTGTTAAGGTTTATTAAGGAGGAGCAGAAAGAGCTAGATAACGTCTTGCTGTTTAAGCACTGCCGCTAGGAATAGCTATAAGAGGACTAGCAGAGTAAGGATCTGCTATACCCTAAGGCTTATCCTTATTTAAGACTGTTATTAATTAGAAAGAGCATTCCTAAATTCCTTAAATAGAATAAGCTTTTAAGCAAGCCTATTACCCTATTAGAGCGGATTTAATTAAAGCGCATTGCAGGATTGCTTATCTTCCTTAACGTAACTAACAAGTTTTAAAAAGTCTAGATTATAATTAGCAAGAGTAAAGTTACTGTAAAGCAAAAGTTGCGTTTATAAATTCTGCTGTTAAACCTCCTTCTTAATAAACTAAGTCTAACCTCCTTACTTTTTAACTTCTTAAAAATTATATTATCTACTCCTACACTTTTCTAAGTCTAACCTTATCTATAATACGCATTATAACACTAATAAGTTATATACTAGTACCCCTATAAGTTATTATAAGATTCTACTTAATACTAAGTAAAGAATACAGTTAAAAGCTGCTATAGGATATTACTAAGTTATATACTATAGCGCCCCTTATATAGCTTTAATATAATACCAGCAAGTTATATGCCAGTATCCCTCTAACTTTAAAGATGCTCCTTATAGGAGGGACAGCTTATAAATATTAGATAAATAAGCTAAGAAAGGCTGCGCGTTATAAAGAGGGCAAGGAGAAAAGGGAGGGCATGCTAAAAAGCAGGCTAGTGCATAAAATAATACAGCCCTTAATTAAAAGAAAAGAGAAATATATATAATAACTAATAATACACTAGTTAAACTATGCAGTCTTAAAATAAAGAGATCTAGCTATTAAAGGATAATTACTACTGCAATGCCTTATTATAATGCTCTTTTTCCCCTCTTCTTCCCTCTTCTCCCCTCTCTCCTAGTGCCTCCTTCTCTTATTAAAATAAGGGCAAGGAGATAATTACTAATAAGATAGTGTATAGAAGCTAAGGAGCAGTAGGAGAGCAAGCGCGCATTATTAAGTAGGGAAATAACTAAGGGTAAAGAACTTATAAGCTATGCAGGTAAAAGGCCTCTTTTTTAAGGGGGGGGCTTAGAGCTAATATAAAGGGGATAAAATAATAAAGAGGGCGCAGCAGAGCAGAAACAGATGTTCTAAATATGCAATAGCTTGCTTTTATAATAATAAAGACAGGCTATAGTAAGATACTCTAATAAGAGGGAGCTGCTAATAATGCAGCTGTTATTTACTATAAGTGCCTTAGAAAAAGGGCTTATTACTTAAGGGTTTTAGTTAGGGATAGCTTTAGTGCCTTTCTTTCCCCTCTCTCTTATCTTTTATTTTTAGCTGCTGCTTTAGCAGCGTTATTATATTTAGAAAGTCCTAGCAAAGGGGTAAACTATAGAGTTTAATAACTAAAGGCTTTAATAATAGATAATAAGGGAGATTGTTAGTTATAGGTAAATAAGGCCGTTCTTGTCTGTTTACCATAGGTGCTTTAAAAAAAGGGCTTGTTACTTAAGGGTTTTAGTTAGGGATAGCTTTAGTGCCTTTTTTTCCCCCTCTCTTATCTTTTATTTTTAGCTGCTGCCTTAGCAGCGTTATTACATCTAGAAAGTCCTAGCAAAGGGGTAAACCGCAGAGTTTAATAACTAAAGGCTTTAATAATAGATAATAAGGGAGATTATCAGTTATTATAGGTAAATAAGGCTATCCTTATATTAAAGACTGGGTTAATAGGGGTTGCTTTAGGATAAAAGCTATCAGGATCCTGCTTATAACTAAGTGAAGAATACAGTTAAGAGCTGCTATAAGACGTTACTAAGTCACATGCTACAGCACCCCTTACATAGCCTTAATATAACACCAGCAATTTACATGCCAGTATCCCTCTAACCTTAAAGCTATCAGGATCCTGCTTACAGCTAAGTAAAAAATACAGTTAAGAGCTGCTATAAGACGTTACCGAGTTATATGCTATAGCACCCCTCCTCCGCACTTACCTACTAACCTATTAAACCTTACTATACCCCTCCCCTATATTCACCTACTAATATATTAAACCTTTTATTTACCTAACCTATAATTACACACTTCTATTTAAGCATTAATTTATATTGCCCTTATACTGTTATTCTACTTACTGTTAAGTAAATTATGCCTTAAAGCTAGAAGAAATATCGCTAACTATATTAACAGTTTATCTATTTTAGCACTATATTAAGACTTCTCCTGCCTAGCTTAAACCTTCCTTCCTTTTCACNCCTAATCCTCACTTAGCTATAAATAAGATTTAACAGTAATATAACACCATGCCCCTTAAAAAGCAGGCGCCCTATTAAAGGATTAAATTAAAATTAACAGCATAATAAGCTAAACCTAAGGTAAAAGTGCAAGCCAATAGCGACTTTACCTTAGTCTTTTAAACTAAAAGCCTGATTAAATAGTAAATATCTAATAACAGAAAAGACTTCTCTATTAAGAACTTAGAGATTGCAATACTTAATAACCCTAAAACTATATAATAAAATGCAGAACTCTAGCATAAACTAAGACATTCTTTAAGAGTGTAAGTCCTGCACTCCTGGTTAACCTCTCCTACTAATTAGTTAATTATAGGCCCTTATACTAAACTGTTAAGTTACTCCCTGGCTAATTTTTTAAATTCCCTTAGTATTTTTACTTAAGGGCGCGTCTTATTTACTGCTAAGTGTGGATTTCTACACTTAGCAGCAAGCTAAATGCGCCTTTCCCTAAACTAATATGCAGAGCCCTTGCTAATTAGTTATCTAGTTCTTAACATTCTTCCCTATACTATAAGGCTTCTCTAATTAAAATTTAAGCCTGATATAGCATAATCGCTTTATAACTAATACCTAGCTAAAAATATACCCCTAGTAATAAAGAGCTTATTCTTTAAGATATAAGAAGTAATTAACCAGCTTAAGGGTAATAGCATTAGTAACTTAAAGTCACTAGCTGTCTATATCCTAGCATATATAGCTGAAAATTTAAAATATAAGCCTCTAGTTAATAAGGTTATCTAAACCCTTAATAAGCCCCTGTTTTTACTAATCACTGCTAGTATTATTAGGTTAGGCGCTAAAGAGGGTGACTATATTAAACCTATTATAACTATCCTTATCTATGCTATGCAAATTCTTCTCTTTACTCTAACCTCCTAGCAGCCAGACCTTAAGTACTTAACTAAGGAATATAAGCATTAATATTTAACGCCCCCTAGCTATAGTAGTAACTGCAGAAGCATAGCTAGATAGTATAGCCTAGAGGACTTATATTAAGCAGTCTTACTATTACTATTATTAATCTATTATTAATAAAATATAACTCTTAGCAGGCTTATAATATAGCAGGCTTTATAAGCAAGAGGTTTATTCCTAGGTTATTATAATATCCTTACTTAAAAGCCTTAGGCAGTAGTAAAACCTATAAGCCTAGTAAAGGAGGCAGCGATCTAGATATTATGCAATCCCCTTAAGCCAGTAACGCAATTAAATATAACTGCGTTAGCGTCCTTGCTTACTACCCTAACTAAGTCCTAGTTTAAGGGCTTAAGCTTGCTAACCACGCTTTAAAAATCTGCAGAACCTAGCGTTAATAACTAGCTAGAATTCTAGAATTTATTTATTAAATATATAAATGCTTAATAACGCAGTTGCAGAGATAGCAGTAACCTAAAGCACTTAAAGCTATTATATTGCTTACTAAAGCTAATATCTGTTACGGCTTAGGATACTATAACAGATAAGATATAATGCAAGTTTAAGTAGGATAACTATAAGGAGACTTTTGCGGCTATCTAGCAAGGAGTCACCTCCTTTAACGCGCTTATTAAAGCAGAGCGCCTGGCTAAGTATACTTATACTGGATATATATCTAACATAATATAAAAGCACTTAACCCTCCACCTTAAAGATAAAGCAGGCCTTAATGCAGCACTAATGCAGTCCTTCGCCCTTAAAAACATCTTTAATAAAAACCCCCCACCTAAGAACACCAACCTTAACGCAGTTTACAGCAAGTTTAATATTACCCTATACCTATCTTTTAAATTATACCCAGGGCTTAATAAGCAGGGTCTAAAGCCCTACCAGGTTGCCAGTAAGTATTTACGCTACTTACTGCTAAGTATATATCTTTACACTTAGCTATAAATAATCCGGCCTCTTTATGCAACTACTAACACACTACAGACTTAGGGGTAATCTTTAACAAACTTAACTTACTCTGCTATATTTTATTAAGCAATAAGATAGGCCTAAGCAAGATAAAGGTGTTCTTAGCTATAGTTAAATATAAGGCTAGGCTGCTAAAAATGCAGGCTGCTAACTTACTTAAGGACTAGAGGGAAATTTATTTCTTAACGCTTATAGTTAACCTAGTAGTAACTATCTATTAGACTATTACTAAAGCAGTAACTAACTTTCCCAGTTTAAAGATTATGCTCTACTATAGCTTTAAAGGCAAGAGTAAAAAATTCAGGTCTATTTATATAATCTTATGCAGAAACCTAGTTAAGACTATAAATAGACTGTCTAATATAAATCCTAAGGTATATATAATATAATAAGGAGAAGCACCTGCTAATATAGCTTAAACTGCCTAAATAATAATTATAACATTATATTTAACGCTCTACTGCAGGGAGTTCTATTAAGCTAAAAGACGATTTATTTTTCTGCTGTAATAAGAGATTTAGATAAAATGCCAGTAATAAGACTAGGCTAATGCTAATAAAAAAGGCAACATTATTATATTTAGCGCTTATAAGACTAATAGTGAGGAATTTAATAATATATTAAGAATAGAAAGTGACTGGCTTATGCTAGAAGAAGTAATCGCACTATAACCTAAGCTCTTAGGTCTTACTAAGATATGCTAATATAAACCTTAAGACCTAGATCTTAAGAAGCAGAAGATTTATTTCCTTCCCTTAAAAGACACTATAACTCTCCTAGATAGGAATATTATTAAGTACAGGCTGGCTAACCTAGCCCTTACTAAAGTTAGATAGGGCTTTCTTATTATTAATAAAGCTTATATAGCTTAACGCATAGATAGTGTTTATAATTAGGCATTTAGGGTACTTAATTAGGACTTGCTAGTCTAGGTTACTAGCACCCCCCTTATAAGTGGCCTATATAACATCCTCTTACTACTTACTCTTATCTAGGGAAAATTAGGCATTAGTTCTCTTATTAATATTACTACAAGCATAAGGAAACTAGAAGGATTATAAGACAACTAGTATAATCTATACATTAACTTTACTAGCCTTAGCAGAGACACTAGAGGTATCTTTAGCGCCTTATTTATAAAGAAGCATCTGTCTAAGACTTTATCTGCTATAGAGAAATTCTATAAGGATATAGGAGTTAAGCTTTAGTAACTATATCCTTTATTAATTAAGAGCGCTGTATAAGAAACTGGGTGGTCTAGCTATTTTAGCTAGGCAGTCCTAGCTCCTATACTTAAGTCCTTTTCCCTATATAAAACACTAAGGTCCTGCCTCCTCTTGCTAGACAGTTTTATATTATTCCTAGCAACTGATTTATTATTAATAACTATCTGCATAAAGGAACTAAGCTAAAGCAGCTACTACCGCCAGGCTATCTTAGCCTATAGTATAAAATACATAAATTAAACTTTCACCTTTATAAATAAGCCTATAACGCTAGGTGAAACCTAGGCTAAGCACTTAATTAATTTCACTGCGCATAAAGAAGGCGCCTTAGTGGCGTTTTATTAGAGAAATTTAAAGATTCTTTATAACCAGGTGCCTGAGATATTAAGTAAAAATCTAGATAAGGTAGTAAAAGCACTTCGCCTCCTGCGTAATACAGAATTAGCAGTAATAAGCAGCTAGTCCTAAAGCCTATAATAGCAGGCTAACTCTATTCTAACTGTTAGCGTTAAGCACCTAGCAAAGTTAATGTTATATAATAATAATGCTAGACTTAACTACTTCTTTTACTGCACTACTGCAGATATCTATATTATAGCACCTGCTGGCTAAATTAGTTAGGTTAAATAGTTAGCTAAAACCTTACTAATTTTAGCACACATCTTCTAGCTTATAAGGAAGTATATTTAGCAAGAGCACTAGAGGGTCCTAGTCTATATAAACACCCTGTGGCTTTAACAGTAAGTGCCCTTTCCACTTAGTGTTAAGTGCAGCAGCATACACTTAACAGTAAATAATACAACCCTTAGACTATATAGGGTATATGCTAATAATATGTCTAGAATAGTATATAGCGCACTTCTTATTACTAGATTTATTACCCTTACTGTCTAATTATTTAATAAGCCAGGAGCTAAGATTAAGGCTATCTCTAAGTTTTCTAACCCCGCTTTAAACGCTAAGGTTTTTATAGTAAATATTAACATTATAGTAACAGGTGTGAACTTACACTAGTGCTGCTTAAAGGGTATTCTCGCTACTTTCTATTATAATATAAAGACTATAACATAAGTTTATAGCCGCCTTAATTAGCTTAGTTAGCATAAAGCAGTGGTATAGCATAATCTTAAGGTTAAGGAATTATTTTATAACTATTAAGAGAGAATTATTATAATTAAATAAAGCAGACAGTTATCTGCTAAAATATATCTCCTTAAATAAATAAGCAGCACCTTTAAAGAGGTTATTATTTTTAAACTTATTTAATTATATTACTATCAGTCCTTTAATTAATATAGCTAGGTTATTTTATAAGACTAGGATAGGTTAAGAATCTAGTACTACTTTAATAAGGCCTTAAAGATAGGAATCGCCTGCTTAATTATAGCTAAGCTTGCTATAGTGCTAGGGCATAAGAAGTACTAGGCTAAGAATAATAACTATCTCGCTATATCACTCTTAAATATAGTTACCCTTTTAAAGGTAACTGAGATAGAGGAGTGGATAGCATGGTTAGAGGATTGCTAGCAGTTAATATTTTAGGTTAAATTAAACTAATATATTTATAAGGCTTAGGAGTCTAAGACCTAGCATAAAAAGGCAAAGATGCTTAAGTATTAAAGGGAGCAGTGGAAAATATATAAATCTAAAGAGTTTATTCAGCCTGGCAAGTTTAATAATAAAATAAATAGCCTGGAGTTAGAGGAAGATAAAGAGGATAGCCTAGAGCTAGAGGAAGATAAAGAGGATAAGACTGTAAATAAAGATAGCAATATTAAGGAGGGGAATGTTATAGAGGAGAATGTTATAGAGGAGAATGTTATAGAGGAGAATATTACAGATATAGACATAGTGGCTAATAGTAATAAAAATAACTAGTAGTAGACTTATAAAAAGGATCAGTTAATAGTGGAAATTAAGGTAGATATCTTTACTATATATAGGTATATAGGAAATCAAATTTGCTTTATACTCTAGTGCTTTTATAATAAATATAAAACATAATAACATAGGTATATAATATAATATAAATAGCAGTAGAAATCCTTTAAATAAATGCAGCAAGATATAATATTTAAGTGCGCAGATATAATCTAACTTAAACTATTTGCAACTAAGTGAAAGAGATATTACACCTAGGCATAAGTAGAATAAGGAGATATTATACTAATAATAGTTATAGAGATAGAGATAGAGTGAGATTAAGGGGATTATATAAGCTAATATAGTTAGGGGGTATAGAGAATAGGTGTTTATGCACTAGTGTTTAGATATTATTAAGTTAGTTAAGGTTAGACTTATGCACTATTAATTAGCTTTATATATTAAATAGGCTTTAAGGCGTTAGGTCTATTAAAGGGTGTGCTAGCAGATATTTAACTAACAGGCGCAGTCTATTAGCCCTTATTAAGTCGTCTATATATAATAATAGGCTATTAATTATAGCTGTATAGCTTAAGTGTTATAGTAAAATAAGGCCACCTGTTACTGTCTTAAATCCTTAAGGTCTATAAGGCTCTAGGTATGCCCTGTTTAAAGGTAAAGTTAATTTAGTTTAAGTTAAACTTATCTTGCCTTTATTTAATGCACTTATATAAGACCTTAATATTCTTAATACCTAGCTTATTATATATAATAGCGCAGAGTAAGGTAATAGCCCTGCTAACTGCTATTATGCCTCTGCCCCTAAAGCCCTAGTCAAGAATAAGGTAGTATAGGATAACGGTTATAAGGTTACTACTAATCTATTTAATTATATTATAGTTAAGGTCCCTGCTATTACCGCACCTGACTGTCTAGTAGATTATAATAGCGACTAGGAAGGGGTTTAACCACTCTGTTAGTTACTTAGGTATAGCTGGCGCAACTACCTTAAAGGGACTATATAAATCTAGCTATAGGCCTAGCTGTCTTTATACCAGGCTAATAGCTATTACTTACTTATCGCGCCCTTAAGTAATAAGGTCTAAAACTATTAACACCTTGTCTACCCTATTATATACTAGGCCTGCCTAGTGCTAGTTATTAAAGCTGATAAAGGAGGTAATAAAGCAGCAGCTATAAAGGCGCTAAAAGAACTTGCTGTTTAAAGTTATAAAGGGGAGGGTGGCCTTAATAAGGTCAAGATATAGTAGTACTTATAGTTTATAATTAAGGCTATTTCCCTAATAGTTAACCTAAGTAAAAGGGTTATTATTAGAGTTAAGGCTAATAGTAATAAAGTTATCTATTAGTGCTATATCTAGTAAACCTTAGCAGATAGTATATAATAAGGTTTATAAAAAGGATTTAGTTAGCAGGTTATAGCTTTTTAAGTTAATAAGGCATTGCCTAAGTTTCTATATATATTTAGCCTATATATACTTATAGACAGCTTAACTTATCTTAAATTAGCCTGTCTTTATTAATACAGGCATCTATACTGCTAGATTAGCGCTGGTCTCTAGCAGGTTATAATTATAGGTAATGCATATCTTCTTAAGCTAGTCTTCCTATATATTAATTAGGGGGGCTTTCTAATTATATACTAAGGCACTAAAGCTCTCCCTAGGTATAATCCACCCTGCGTTACTTATTATTACGTCTAGGATATTACTGCCAGGCTTATAAAATATAATAATATTACTAAGTAGCCTTATATTAGCTATTAGAGCGGCCCTAGAATAAGCATAATAAATTAGAATTATTTATAGGGGAGTATGTAGTTAGGCGTATTTAAATACAGTGACTAGGTATAGCAGTCTGTATTTATAAACAGTAACAGGAGCTTAAGGCAATAAATGTTAATAGTAATGCTTATTTACCTTATAGTGAATAGTGAGTTTAAGGCTAATAGAATTATCTATTAAGGAGCATGTAGTTAGGCGTATCTAGATGTGGTAACTAGGTATAGCGGTCTATATTTATATATAGTAACAGGAGCTTAAGGTAATAAACGTTAATAGTAATGCCTGTTTGCCTTATTATAAATAGTAAGTCTAGGGCTAATAGAATTATTTATTAAGGAGTGTGTAGTTAGGTATATCTAGATACAGTAACTAGGTATAGCGGTCTGCATTTATAAACAGTGACAGAAGCTTAAGGTAATAAACAGTAATAGTAATGCCTATTTACCTTATTATAAATAGTAAGCCTAGGGCCTAGTGCCTGCTTAAGTGTAAATCCTTTTAAAGACTAAGTCTTAAGATGTTTAAGAAATGCTAGAGCGTTTTAAAGTGCAGTAAATATAAGGTTAGGGGATAGAGTTATAGGATAGCCTGTTAAGGTTTTACATCACTCTTTAATTAACCCCTAATATCTATCTTAGAACCTAAATGCTTATTTAGCTTATAATATTCCCACATAATATTATAGTTAAAACTTACACTTATTCCCTATAACTGTAATATATATTAGTTACACTTAATATCCACTTACCTACTATATAGTAAACATCTTTAAAAGGTAAAGCAGATAAACACTCTTTAACATTCCACTTAGGGAGGGATTTATTCTACTTAAGCTTAAGTGCAGCTAGATATACTTAGCATAGAATAGAATAATGCCTTAGCATAGGATTAGAGTTTAAATTAGTTAAATAGGGGCGTAAAGCTTAGGTAAGGTAGTATATAAGTAAATAGAGTTCTAGGCACTAGAAGGTTAAACTTTAGTATATAAGCGCACTTTATTTACTAATCAGCCTAGTAATAGCCACTTAAGCGCCTATTTATATTATTATTCCCTTTTTTAAAGTTAAAAAGGCAAATAGGATTAATCGCTAAGCTGCCTGCATATAATACTTTATCACTGCCTAAGGCAACTAGACAGTAACCTAGTATAATATAAATTAGATAGTTATCTAGTATAAAGAGTTTAGCAATTTCGCCGCTAATTAAACAAAGAGTCGCATAATTAACCAGAGCCTTATAACATTATATAAGGTTTAACTATTATTTATATAATTCTAGATAAGTTAGCCTTATCCTGTCGCACTACCTATATATACTATAGTATTATTAGTGGCTAGCACTATCTACTAGGGGATAGTGGCAAGCTCTAATGCAAGGGACGCCTAGATAACTATATATAACTGTTATTATTGCCACAATTTCCTAATAGATATTAATAATAAATAAGACTTTATCTTAGTAGAGATACTATATCTTCTTAAATTGCAGTTATAGGATTTTAAAGCGTTTATATATATTAATAATTAAACAAGTTTAAGCTATAACTATAAACACAGCTTTAAGGAGAATGTTAATAATATAGGTTAGCGCTATTATAATAAGTTTAGACTAGTTCCCCTATTACTGCTATTACATATAGCTTGCTTTATAAAAAGATTTTACACTATAATTATATAGATTAATAGTAAACATATAGCTTTTATCTTTAACCAGTTAACTAATTTATTAAAGAGCAAGCTTGCCTATCTATATATATTTAACCTATAACGCATTAGTGCTAAAGACTGCCTCTAAAAACTAGTATAAGCATAATAACATATAATACAGGAGATAGGTTTCCCCTATCACTTTCTTACTATTAATATTCTGCTTATAGAGGCGACTAGCTGCTATAAGGGTGCAGCTATCTGCATATTCTATATCCTCTAGACATTTAGGGGTTTAATAAGTAAGCGACTAAACGTTATACACTAGCGCATTATAAGCAATGTTAAGTATAAGCTTAAGGAGGAGCACCCCTACTGCAACTATTTGCCTAGGATAGATAAAGGCAACAGCAAGCTTTAGTTTAGGGATTAGTGCATTAAGATTAATAGCATTAGCATCCCTAATATAACTAAGTTAATATAGATTATCTAGTATCACCTAGTTATATATACTGCATTATAACTTAAGGTTAATCGCTATAACAGCTTTTCCCCCCCTCTAACTTATATCTAATTTAACTTCTTAAAGATTAAGCAGTAAGACTAGAGAAAGCTTAACATTAGCAAGAACTAGATAATCTTTAGCGGATTTAACCCTGTTATGCCTTTTTATATATAAATATAGGGTTTTACAGGGTAATACGGTTTACTAAGGCAGTTAATTTCATATATGCTTATAAGGCACTATAGTATAGGAGTTAACCTATTCTCGCCGCTATGCATAAAGCCAGGTTAGTCTTATGCACTAAGAGATGCTAACCCTAATAGCATTAATAATAATATTTAAGCTATAAGGGCTAGGGTAGAATAGATATGGCTAGCAGGTGGTAGGACAGATATGTAGTTAGGGGCTTTAATATTATCTCTTTAACTAGGTGTATAAGTATAAGTACTAGTAAGAAAGCTGCTGTTTTTAAGGTATAAAGTGCTATACTATATAATAAGTAACCCTACTTAAGAGAGGTGAATATATAAGTTATATAGCTAATAATGCCTTTACCTAGACTTACCCACCTATATATTAGGTAATAATAGCCTTGCCTAGACTTACCTACCTATACAGCATTTAGATTCTTATAATTACTTAAAGCCAAGTAGTATAAGGAGTTAGTTATTTACCTAAACTTACCCACTTATACATTAGATAATAATAGCCTTGCCTAGGCTTACCTACCTGCGCAGTATTTACCTAGACTCACCTACCTATACAGCATTTAAATTCTTATAATTACTTAAAGCCGAGTGGTATAAGGAGTTAGTTATTTGCCTAAACTCACCTACCTATATAGCATTTAGATTCTTATAATCACTTAGAGCTAAGTAGTATAAGGAGTTAGTTATTTACCTAGACTTACTTACTTATATATTAAATAATAATAGCCTTGCCTAGACTTACCTACCTGCATAGCATTTACCTAGACTGACCTACTTATATATTAAATAATAATAGCCTTGCCTAGACTTACCTACCTGCGCAGCATTTACCTAGACTTACCCACATATTAAATAACAATCTTTACTAAATATTCCTATATCTGCAGCATTTACCTAAACTTACCTATATATAAAGCGGCTGTAGATGCATTTACCTAGACGCAGCGCCTCTAAAGTGGATAAGGGTTATCTCTGCAGCCTGTTTATATAAAGACCTCTCCCCCCCCTTCCTCCTTTACTTCCTTATAATAACACTCTTTTACATAGCTCCCTCAGTCTATATAAAGACCTCTTGCCCCCTTCCTCCTTTACTTTCTTATAATAACACTCTTTTATATAGCTCCCCCAGTCTATATAAAGACCTCTCGCCTACTTCCACTTCCCTCTTAAGTAATACTCTTCTACTTAGCTTATAATAACTAACCACTAACTGCAAGAAGATATAAAATATAAAACTTGCCTAAAGTCTCAGGCTCTTGCAGTAAGTTTACTCTTTACTATACAGTAGTGCCCCTTTAACAGGACCTTAACTAAGAGAAAGACTATATAAATCTATAAAAGAGCAGACATAGTTAAATTTATTAAACTTATCCCCCTTAATAAATACGCTATAGATAAAGTGTTAGCCAGCCTGGTAAGGGCTAGACTTAATTTTGCCCTTATATTTAACTAAGCGTGGCTTAACAAGCTAAATAATAGATAGGTTAATCTCTAGGATAATAAGTATAGCAGACATCTTTATATTATAGACTTTATTATAAACATCGCGTACTTTAACTACAGACTGTGGCTTATTAACTTTAAGGTGGAGATAAAAGATGTTAACTTATAACCTTTTATGCTTAGCAAGACGTTTATCTATAATAATAACAGGTACCTCTATATAAAGGATAAAGACTAAATGTACTAGCCTATTAACTTTAACAGCCTAGAAGGATTAACAGCCTTAGATTATAAGGCATTTCTTATAGAACTTATCCTTTAAGTATATAAAGGGCAGCTAGAGAAGATTAAAATGCTTATTATAAATAATAAGGTTTAATAAGGTATTAGACGGCCTTGCTAAGTAAATAGATAGTTAATAGGTTGCAAGCTAGATAGATTAGCGTTAAGGATAAAGGGTTAGGATAACTTAAGGGACTGCAGTTAATAAACACCACTTAATATGCAGGTGCTTTACCCTCACTTATGCAGCAGGTGATAATAGCTTCCCCTAAACTCCTTATCTACCTATATAGCATTTACTTAAACTTACCTACCTATACAGCATTTACTTAAACTCTCTTATATATTAGGTAATAATAGCCTCCCCTATATTTATTTTATAAAGCATTCACCTAGACTCACCTACTTATATAGCATCCACCTAGACTCTCTTACACATTAGGTAATAATAGCCTCCCCTATATTTATCTTATAAAGCATTCACTTAGACTTACCTACTTATATAGCGGCTGTGGATGCATCTACCTATACCCACCTACTTGCGCAGCAAGTAAATAAGGGTTATTACTGCAGCCTGTTTATATAAAGGCCTCTTGCCCCCTTCCTCCTTTATTTCCCTTTCTTTAAATAACACTCTTCTGCACAGCTCCTGGCGACTAAATATCCTAAACTAACTTTAAATATTTATTACACTTAAGGAAAGGAAGATAACTCTCCTATTTACCTAAATAAAGTAAAAAGTAAGTGCTGCTATTTTTAAGCCTATATGCCTAGAGGCAGGTCCTGACTTAGTAAAGGAAGCTATAGCTTTAAAAGCACTGCTAGTTAAGCGTATTAAGCTCTGCCCCTTAAAGAGAGACGCCTTAAATATAGCGCTTAGTATGCTGTTTAAGGTTTAAGTTAACTTTAGCATTGCCTTTAATTATAAATAGGTTATAAAGCTGTAAAATAGCTAGGACTCTTTTAAGAATAATATAAATAAGGAACTTGTCTATCTTATATAGTTTATTACAGACTGCAGGTTTAGGCAGTATAAACTATAGGTAATTAACTATAATATGCTATATATTAAGATAAGCACTAATATGCTAGCTAACGCCTTAATCTTTATAAATAGTTTAAAGAGGTATAGAGAGGTAGAAAAGCTATACCCTTATAAACTAGAGCTAGAGGAGGACTACTATAGTAAGAGGGGACTTATAATAGAGGCAATACTGCAGGGCATTTATAAGATAGGGTTTATAGCAGAAGACTTTCTGCTAGGCCTGCACCTTATTATAGACCTAGCTTATTAAGAGGAATTAGGCAGGGTTAGCATCCTTATTAAACTCTAAGGACTTAAGGGTATAGAAGATAAGGGTAGGTAGGGTTAGTCTATTAAGAGAAAACCTTTTAGTTTCTAGCATATATTTATAGCCTTAACTCTTTCTTAGGTAAACTGTGATAACAGTAACTATTAAGTAGCTAAGGCAGCAGACTAGTTATTATTAAGTGTAGTTAATCTTTACTTAGGCATAAATAGAACGTCTCCTTAATGTAAGAGTTATATAGCTTTATATTAGCAGATAGGTTAAGTAGGATGTTAAAGCAGTAAACAGGTAACTAGGGAGGCGCTAGATAAGGTGCTTAAGATATATAAGTTCTAATATAATGTTAATTACAGTGCAGTAGTATATTAATAAGTGGCTGTATAAACTATATAAATAAATAAGATAAATAAAACATTATATATCCAGTTATCTTACCTATTAATCTATTAGTTATTTAACTTTAATAACCTTAGTAATATTAGTAAATAACAGGTGCGTATAGACTATTTAGACTAGAATAACTATAGACTAGAATAACCACCTTAATTAGCTAGAACTAAACCTAAGTAAAACCTATTAGCTAACCCTAACTAAAGCCTATAACCTAGGCTAATTATAAAAAGGACTTACTTTAGAAAAGTAAGTTAAAGGTAAGCCATGTAATACATATAATAGCAACTTACTTCTAGAAAGTAAGCTTAAGTAAGCCTTACAGGATAACTAGAT
The DNA here is from genome assembly GCF_004382785.1 of Trichoderma ghanense. NCBI lineage: Eukaryota > Fungi > Ascomycota > Sordariomycetes > Hypocreales > Hypocreaceae > Trichoderma > Trichoderma ghanense. The sequence continues at coordinate 21,234 of NW_027395700.1, forward strand.
ATTTAAGTTCACTTTATAACACTTATTAAATAGTTTAGTTAGCTAGTTATTATTATAGCACTGCACTGTAATTAAGATTAGATTAAAACTTAGATATTTACTACACCTAGTGCAGCGCCTTACTAGTAATTATTTATTAATTACTGCTTAAAGATCTAACCTAACCTATCCGCTAATATAAATTAACGCAGCCCTTACAGTAAGGAGACATTCTACTTATAATTAAGTAAAGATATCTTACACTTAATAGTAATTAGACTGCTGCCTTATTATTACTAAGAGCTAGGTTATTATATAAAACCTTTTTTAATTATGCTATACAGGCATTTTAGTCTATAAATTAAGGATAGCTTATAGCCGCGCCTCTCCTATTTACAGATTAAAAAGGCAGACGCACTTATCTATTAGTAAGTAAAAAGCAGAATTTAATATAATTAGACTATAATAACCAGGACTAGAATAACCTAGACTAGAATAACCTAGGCAAGAATAACCTAGATAAGAATAACTATAATAATTAGCTAGATCTAAATATAAGTAAAGATTATTAGCTGCTTTTAGTTAGTTTAAGCTGTATTATGCTGCAGAAATAAGGGGGCAGCTCTTACTATATAAAATATAGCAGTTAATTACTTTATAAGAGAAAGGCTTTTATTATTATTAATTATACTTAAGCATTAACTATAGATTTATTTAATAAGACTAAGTATCTTTAGTTATATAAGCCGTGCGGCTTATTAATTTATCTTTAATACTGCGCTGCTGTTTAACTGTTATTTAAAATAATTATATTATACTTTTAAAAGCAGCATAAGCTTACTAAATCTGCGCTTAAAAGTGTTATTAATTCTTATTTCTTTATAAGAGCTAATATTATTATAAATAATCCTTAATCTGCTAAGCTGCTAAGCAACTATAGCCTATCTATTAGCTCTTTACTAGTACTTTAAGGCTATAGCTGCAAGGCATATTAGTTTTTAACTATTAATAAAAAAAACGCAAGCATATATAAGAGCAATAGCGGCTATTAGTTTAAGGATAGCGAGGAGGGCTAGAAGACTGTTATACTATAGATATTCTTATAGAGATAGTATGCTAGGTATTAGATTATTAATATAAGTAACTAGCAGGGCAGCGCGACTGGCAGTAAGCATATCAGGGACTTATAAGATGCAGCTAAGGCAGAGGATGCTTATAATAATAGTAGTAATAATAATATTAAGGCATTAGCTAAAATAGCTAAAGTCTGTAAATAAGGCATTATAAAGGTTAAGGAGAAGTGATAACAGCTAGTTAATACGCTAGGCGGGGTAAATATTAAGTTAAACTAGGTTAAATTTATAAAGCTAGCTTATTATTTACAGGAAAAGGACTAAAAGACGCTCTACCAGGCCGGCTTACTGCCGGCTTTAAAGGCAGCTAAGCAGCAGTTATGCTACTAAGAGATAATTAAGGCAAACTAACGGCTATAACACCTTAAGGCCAGCTTTAATTAAGTTCTTTATAAATGCATTAAGCAGATTAAGCAAGTGCTAGATAAAACGCTTAAGTGGCTGGCTAGCATTAACCTAATAAGGCTATTTAGTAAGCTGTTTAAGAAGAACTAAGAGGTTATAATAATAGAGAGGTATAGCTTATACTAGCAGTAATATCTCTGCTACTATGCTAAGGTCTGGCTGCTAAAGCAGGCTAGGGCTAAGAGTAAGCATAGTATCTGGTTTACTAACTTGCAGTAGGCAGGGCTTAAGGAGGTTATTTAACATCTTAACGCTTTTACAGTCGCTTTTAAAGATCGCAGGCTAGAAGGCCGGGATAAAGATAATAGCGGTAATAATAATAATAAGCACAGTAACCTAGAGCAGGATGCACTTAATCTAGCTATCTTCTAGTACTACATTAGCTTAATTAAGCAGAAGCTGGGCAAGGAGCGGTATTACAACCTGCTCTTACACTTTACAGCTGTGCTTAGCATTAACTAATTATGCAAGATATAGATTCTATTACACTTACACACTTGCTTTCTTACCAGTTTCTTATAATGTAGACATATCTTAATGCTAGAACACTTCTTTAAGGGTGATAAAGCCAGTAAGCTATATAAATCTAGTGAATTAGGCAAGTTAGATAAGGGCTTAGGCTATAAGGAGGCTAGGCTTAATATTATTAATCGCTTTTAAGAGGGACACTGCTAGTAGCTTGCAGATAGCTTATATATACTATTTAGCGCAATTATCTAGTAGATAGCTTATAGCAGGGGCTATTAACAGCAAGAGAATAGGATAGCCTATCTAGTGTAGGAAAGTAACAGGCTAACGCTTATCTATTAGGGGGAGCGGATTAAGGTAGGCGGCTTTTAGCGTATAGCGCAGGCCGCTGCTGCTAACACTAAGTCGCTAATAAATAAGCTTATATCTGGCTAATAAGGTAAGATAAAGGAGATAATCTAGCTAAGGGATATTACTAACAGCTTAATATATAAGGGCCTGGGCAGGTTATTTATTATAAACTAAAAGAATGCATAGCTTAAGCCAGGATCCGGGCAGATAATAAGGGCTATTAGCAAGATGCTCTAGAAAAGGGTTAAGGGGGATAGCAGGAGCGTATAGTATAAATGCTGCTGGCAGAGGGTGGAGGACTTTATCACGCTGCTTAAGCAGTTTAGGGCAAGCTTTATTAGGGCTGTGTATGTTTAAGGAGGACAGCTAGGGCGCAGGCCGGAGATAATAACGCTTAAGCACTGCAATATAGACAAGCTGCAGAAGAATGTCTTTATGTTTAACAGGCAGGTAATGCTAGTAATAAATTGCGATAAGAGCAAGAGATTAACAGGCCAAGGCCGCAGGGTAGCGCGCTTCTTACTAGAGCACTTAAGCCAGGTAATAGTAGCATATATTATATAGCTGCTGCCGTTTAAGAAGGTGGTGTATAAGCTGTCTGGCATCTGTGGGCTGTCTGAGAAGCTTAGCCCATGGCTCTAGAAGACAGTTAAGCACGGGCTTTAGAACATGGAGCGTCTCAGCAAGCACTTGGGTCTGCTTACCAGCACACACCTACCTATTAATCTATCAGTCGTTCAACTCTAATAACCTTAGTAACACTAGTAAATAACAGGTGCGCATAGACCATTTAGACCAGAATAACTATAGACTAGAATAACCACCTTAATTAGCTAGAACTAAACCTAAGTGGAACCTATTAGCTAACCCTAACTAAAGCCTATAACCTGGGCTAATTATAAAAAGGACTTACTTTAGAAAAGTGAGTTAAAGATAAGCTGTGTAATATACGCAATAGCGACTCACTTTTAGAAAGTGAGCTTAAGTGAGCCTTATAAGATAACTGGGTATTTAAGTTCACTTTATAACACTTATTAAATAGTTTAGTTAGCCAGTTATTATTATAGTACTGTACTGTAATTAAGATTAGATTAGAACTTAGATATTTACTGCACCTAGTGCAGCGCCTTACTAGTGATTATTTATTAGTTACTGCTTAAAGATCTGACCTGACCTATCCGCTAATATAAATTAACGCAGCCCTTATAGCAAGGAGATATTCTACTTATAATTAAGTGAAGATATCTTACACTTAATAGTAATTAAACTGCTGCCTTATTATTACTAAAAGCTAGGTTATTACACAGAACCTTTTTTAATTATACTATACAGGCATTTTAGTTTATAAATTAAAGATAGCTTATAGCCGCGCCTCTCCTATTTACAGATTAAAAAGGCAGATGCACTTATCTATTAGTAAGTAAAAAGCAGAATTTAATATAATTAGACTATAATAACTAGGACTAGAATAACCTAGACTAGAATAACCTAGGCTAAAATAACCTAGATAAGAATAACTATAATAATTAGCTAGATCTAAATATAAGTAAAGATTATTAGCTGCTTTTAGTTAGTTTAAGCTGTATTATGCTGCAGGAATAAGGGGGCAGCTCTTACTATATAAAATATAGCAGTTAGTTACTTTATAAAAGAAAAGCTTTTATTATTATTAATTATGCTTAAGCATTAACTATAGATTTATTTAATAAGACTAAGTATCTTTAGTTATATAAGCCATGCGGCTTGTTAATTTGTCTTTAATGCCGCGCTGCTGTTTAACTGTTATCTAAAACAATCACATTACACTTTTAGAAGCAGCATAAGCTTACCAGATCTGCGCTTAAGAGTGTTATTAATTCTTATTTCTCTATAAGAGCTGATATTACTATAAACAATCCTTAATCTGCTAAGCTGCTAAGCAATTACAGCCTATCTATCAGCTCTTTACCAGTACTTTAAGGCTATAGCTGCAAAGCATGTCGGTTTTTAACTATTAATAAAAAAAACGCAAGCATGCATAAGAGCAATAGCGGCCATTAGTTTAAGGATAGTAAGGAGGGCTAGAAGACTGTTATACTGCAGACGTTCTTACAGGGACAGTATGCTAGGTATTAGATTATTAATATAAGCAACTAGCAGGGCAGTGCGACCGGTAGCGAGCATGTTAGGGACTTGCAGGATGCAGCTAAGGTAGAGGATACTTATAATAACAGTAGTGATAATAATATTAAGGCGTTAGTTAAAATAGCTAAGGTCTGTAAATAAGGTATTATAGAGGTTAAGGAGAAGCAATAATAGCTAGTTAATATACTAGGCAGGGTAAATACTAAGTTAAACTAGGTTAAATTTATAAAGCTGGCTTATTATTTACAGGAAAAGGACTAAAAGACGCTCTACCAGGCCGGCTTACCGCCAGCTTTAAAAGCAGCTAAGCAGCAGTTGCGCCACTAAGAGACAATTAAGGCAAACTAACGGCTACAACACCTTAGGGCTAGCTTTAATTAAGTTCTCCACAGATGCATTAAGCAGATTAAGCGAGTGCCGGACAAAACGCTTAAGTGGCTGGCCAGCATTAACCTGACAAGGCCATCTAGCAAGCCGTTTAAGAAGAACTAAGAGGTTACAACAACGGAGAGGTACAGCTTATACTGGCAGCGATATCTCTGCTACTATGCTAAGGTCTGGCCGCTAGGGCGGGCTGGGGCTAAGAGTAAGCACGGCATCCGGTTCACTAGGGTTAGGGTTAGGGTTAGGGTTAGGGTTAGGGTTAGGGTTAGGGTGGGTTAGGGTTAGGGTTAGGGTTAGGGTTAGGGTTAGGGTTAGGGT
>NW_027395701.1:0-1533 GCF_004382785.1 Trichoderma ghanense
TAACCCTAACCCTAACCCTAACCCTAACCCTAACCCTAACCCTAACCCTAACCCTAACCCTAACCCTAACCCTAAGTTAAGTTATCTATAGGCATATATAGGCTAAATATATATAAGAACTTAGGCAATGCCTTATTAACTTAAAGAGCTGCAACCTGCTAATTAAATCCTCTCTGCAAACTTTATTATATACTATCTGCTAAGGTTTACTAAATATAGCACTAATAGACAACTTTATTAACATTAGCCTTAACTCTAATAATAACCCTTACACCTAGATTAACTATTAAGTAGGCTTTAACTATAAACTATAAATACCACTATTTACTAAACTTATTAACGCCACCCTCCCCTCTGCAACTTTAAACAGCAAGTTCCTTTAGCGCCTTTACAGCTGCTGCTTTATTACCTCCTTTATTAGCTTTAATAACTAGCACTAGGCGGGCCTAGTATATAACAGGGTAGAAGAGGTGTTAATAGTTTTAGACCTTATTACTTAAGGGCGTGATAAGCAAGTAATAGCTATTAGCCTAGCATAAAGATAGCTAGGCCTATAGCTAGATTTATATAGTCCTTTAAAGGTGGTTGCGCTAGCTATACTTAAGTAACTAATAGAGTAGTTAAACCCCTTCCTAGTTGCTATTATAATCCACTAGATAGTTAGATATAGTAATAGCAGTAACCTTAACTATAATATAATTAAATAAATTAGTAGTAACCACCCTAATTCTGTTATCTTATACTACCTTATTCCTAACTAGGGCTTTAAGGGCAGAGGCATAACGGCTATTAGCAAGGCTATTACCTTACTCTGCATTATTATATATAATAAGCTAGGTATTAAGAACATTAAGGTTTTATATAAGTGCATTAAACAGAGGCGAGATAAGTTTAACTTAAACTAAATTAACTTTGCCTTTAAACAGGGCATACCTGGAGCTTTATAAACCCTAAGGATTTAAGACAGTAACAGGTGGCCTTATTTTACTATAACACTTAAGCTATATAGCTATAATTAATAGCCTATTATCACATATAGACAACTTAATAAGGGCTAATAGACTGCGCCTGTTAGTTAGACATCTGCTAGCACACCCTTTAATAAACCTGATGCCTTAAAGCCTATTTAATACTTAAAGCTAATTAATAGTGCACTAACCTAACCCTAACTAACCTAATAATATCTAACCACTAATATATAAATAGACACTCTCTATACCCCCTAACTATATTAGCTTTTATAATCCCCCCCTTAATCTCACTTTATCTCTATCTCTATCTCTGCAACTGTTATTAGTATAACATCTCCTTATTTTACTTATGCCTAAGTATAACACTTTCACTTAATTATAAATAGTTTAAGTTAGATTATATCTATGCACTTAAATATTATATCTTGCTGTATCTATTTAAAGGATTTCTACTGCTATCTATATTATATTATATATATTATTGCGTTTTATATTTATTATAAAAGCACTAGAGTATAAAGTAAATTTAATTTCCTATATACCTATATATAGTAAAGATATC
>NW_027395701.1:1544-4737 GCF_004382785.1 Trichoderma ghanense
TATAATATTCTCCTCTATAATATTCTCCTCTATAACATTCCCCTCCTTAATATTACTATCTCTATCTGCAGTCTTATCCTCTTTATCTTCCTCTAGCTCTAAGCCATCCTCTTTATCTTCCTCTAGCTCTAGGCCATCTATTTTATTATTAGACTTGCCAGGCTAAATAAACTCTTTAAATTTATATATTTTCTGCTACTCCCTTTAATACTTAAGCATCTTTGCCTTTTTACACTAGGTCTTAAACTCCTAAGCCTTATAAATATATTAGTCTAATTTAACCTAAAACATTAACTGCTGGCAATCCTTTAACTATACTATCCACTCCTCTATCTTAGTTACCTTTAAAAGGGTAACTATATCTAAGAGTGATATAGTAAGATAGTTATTATTCTTAGCCTAATACTTCTTATGCCCTAGCACTATAATAAGCTTGGCTATAATTAAGCAGGCAATTTCTATTTTCAGGGCCTTATTAAAGTAGTACTAGATTCTTAACCTATCCTAGTCCTACAAGATAACCTAGCTATATTAATTAAAGGACTAATAGTAATATAATTAAATAAGTTTAAAAATAATAACCTCTCTAAAAGTGCTGCTTATTTATTTAAGGAGATATATTTTAGTAGATAACTATCTGCTTTATTTAGTTATAATAATTCTCTTTTAGTGGTTATAAAATAATTCCTTAACCTTAAGATTATACTACACTACTGCTTTACACTAACTAAGCTAATTAAGGCAGCTGTAAACCTGTGTTATAGTCTTTATATTATAATAGAAAGTAGTAAGAATACCCTTTAAGTAACACTAATGTAAGATTATACCTATCACTATAATATTAATATTTACTATAAAAACCTTAATATTTAAAGTAGGGTTAGAAAACAAAAAAATAGCCTTAATTTTAGCTCCTGGCTTATTAAATAATTAGATAGTAAGGGTAATAAATCTAGTAATAAGAAGTGCGCTATATATTATTTTAAATATATTATTAGTATATACCCTGTGTAGTCTAAGGGTTATATTATTTACTGTTAAGTGTATGCTGCTGCACTTAACACTAAGTGGAAAGGGCACTTACTGTTAAAGCCACAGGGTGTTTATATAGACTAGGACCCTCTAGTGCTCTTGCTAAATATACTTCCTTATAAGCTAGAAGATGCATGCTAAAATTAGCAAGGTTTTAGCTAACTATTTAACCTAACTAATTTAGCTAGCAGGTGCTATAATATAAATATTTATAATAGTATAGTAAAAAAAGTAGTTAAGTTTAGCATTATTATTATATAATATTAACTTTACTAAGTGCTTAATACTAATAGTTAGGATAGAGTTAGCCTGCTATTATAAGCTTTAGGACTGGCTGCTTATTACTGCTAATTTTATATTATACAGGAGGTAAAGTGCTGCTACTACCTTATCTAGATTTTCACTTAACATTTTAGGCACCTGGTTATAAAGAATCTTTAAATTTCTTTAATAAAACGCTATTAAGGCGCCTTCTTTATGCATAGCGAAATTAATTAAGTGCTTAGCCTGGGTTTTACCTAGTGTTATAGGCTTATTTATAAAGGTAAAGGTTTAATTTACACACTTTATACTATAGGCTAAGACAGCCTAGCAGTAGTAGCTGCTTTAGCTTAGTTCTTTTATATAGATAGTTATTAGCAGTAAATTAGTTACTAAGAATAATATAAAACTGTTTAATAAGAGGAGGCAGGACCTTAGTGTTTTATAAAGAGAAAAAGACTTAAGCATAGGAGCTAGGACTGCCTAGCTAAAATAGCTAGACCACCTGGTTTCCTATACAGCACTCTTAATTAATAAAGGATATAGTTACTAGAGCTTAACTCCTATATCCTTATAGAATTTCTTTATAGCAGATAGAGTATTAAATAGATGCTTCTTTATAAATAAGGCGCTAAAGATGCCTTTAATATCTCTGCTAAGGCTAGTAAAGTTAATATATAGATTATACTAGTTATTTTATAATCCTTCTAGTTTCCCTATGCTTGCAGTAATATTAATAAGAGAATTAATGCCTAATTTTCCCTAAATAAGAGTAAGTAGTAAGAGGATATTATATAGGCTACTTATAAGGGGAGTGCTAGTAATCTAGGCCAGCAAGTCTTAATTAAGTACCCTAAATGCCTAATTATAAACACTATTTATGCATTAAGCTATATAAGCTTTATTAATAATAAGAAAGCCTTATTTAACTTTAGTAAAGGCTAGGTTAGCTAGCTTATACTTAATAATATTCCTATTTAGGAGAGTTATAGTGTTATTTAAAGGAAGGAAATAGATCTTCTACTTCTTAAAATCTAGGTCTTAAGGTTTATATTAGCATATCTTAATAGCACCTAAGAGCGTAGGTTATAATATAATTACTTTATCTAGTATAAGCCAGTTACTTTCTGTTCTTAATAAATTATTAAATTCCTTACTATTAGTCTTATAAGCGCTAGATATAATAATATTGCCTTTATTAATATCAGCCTAGTCTTATTACTAGCGTTTTATCTAAATCTCTTATTATAGCAGAAAAATAAATTATCTTTTAGCTTAATAAAACTCCCTGCAGTAAAGCGTTAAATATAATGTTATAATTATTATTTAGGCAGTTTAAGCTATATTAGTAAGTGCTTCTCCTTATTATATTATATATACCTTAGGATTTATATTAAATAGTTTATTTATAGTCTTAACTAGGTTCTTATATAAGATTATATAAATAAACCTAAATTTTTTACTTTTGCCTTTAAAGCTGTAGTAAAGTATGATTTTTAAACTAGGAAAGTTAGTTACTGCCTTAGTAATAGTCTAATAGATAGTTACTACTAGGTTAACTATAAGCGTTAGGAAATAAATTTCCCTCTAGTCTTTAGGCAAGTTAGCAGCCTGCATTTCTAGCTGCCTAGCTTTATATTTAACTATAGCTAAGAACACTTTTATCTTGCCTAGGCCTATCTTATTACCTAATAAAATATAACTAAGTAAGTTAAGTTTATTAAAGATTACCCCTAAGTTTATAGTATATTAGTAGTTATATAAAGAGGCTAGATTATTTACAGCTAAGTGTAAAAATGCATATTTAGTAGTAAGTAGTATAAATGCTTACTAGTAACCTAGTAGGGCTTTAAACCCTGCTTATTAAGCCCTAGGTATAATTTAAAAGATAGGTATAAGG
>NW_027395701.1:6468-8450 GCF_004382785.1 Trichoderma ghanense
GGGGGGGGGGGAAGGAAGAAGGGAGGGTTAGCGAGGTAAAAAGGAAGGAAGGTTTAAGCCAGGCGGGAGAAGTTCTAATATAATGCTAAAACAGATAAACTATTAATATAGTCGGCGACATTTCTTCTAGCTCTAAGGCATAATTCACTTAACAGCAAGTAGAATAATAATATAGGGGCAATATAAATTAATACTTAAATAAAAGTGCGTAATTATAGGTTAGGTAAATAAAAGGTTTAATATATTAGTAGGTAAATATAGGGGAGGGGTATAGTGGGGTTTAATAAGTTAGTAGGTAAGTGCAGGGGAGAGGTGCTATAGTATATAACTTAGTAATATCCTATAGCAGCTCTTAACTATATTCTTTACTTAGCTGCAAGTAAGATCCTAATAGCTTTAAGGTTAAAGGGATACTAGTATATAAATTGCTAGTATTATATTAAGGCTATATAAGGGGTGCTGTGGCATATAACTTAGTGATATCTTATAGCAGCTCTTAACTATATTCTTTACTTAGTTATAAGCAGGATCTTAATAGCTTCTATCCTAAAGCAACCCCTATTAACCTAGTCTTTAATATAAGGATAGCCTTATTTACCTATAATAACTAATAATCTCCCTTATTATCTATTATTAAAGCCTTTAGTTATTAAACTTAGTGGTTTACCCCTTTACTAGGACTTTCTAAACGCAATAACGCTGCTAAGGCAGCAGCTAAAAATAAAAAATAAGAGAAAGGGAAAAAAAAGTATTAAAGCTATCCCTAACTAAAACCCTTAAGTAATAAGCCCTTTTTTTAAGGCACTTACAGTAAATAAATAAAGACGGCCTTATTTACCTATAATAACTAATAATCTCCCTTATTATTTATTATTAAAGCCTTTAGTTATTAAACTCTGCAGTTTGCCCCTTTACTAGGACTTTTTAAATGTAATAACACTACTAAAGCAGCAGCTAAAAATAAAAGATAAGAGAGGGGGAAAAGAAAGGCATTAAAGCTATCCCTAACTAAAACCCTTAAGTAATAAGCCCTTTTTCTAAAGCACTTATAGTAAATAACAGCTATATTATTAGCAGCTCCCTCTTACTAAAGTATCTTACTATAGCCTGTCTTTATTACTATAAGAGTAAGCTATTATATATTTAGAATATCTATTTCTGCTTTACTATGCCCTCTTTATTATTTTATCCCCTTTATATTAGCTTTAAGCCCCCCCCTTAAAAAAGAGGCCTTTTACTTACACAGCTTATAAGTTCTTTGCCTTTAGTTATTTCCTTACCTAGTAATATACGCTTGCTCTCTTACTGCTTCTTAGCTTTTATACACTATCTTATTAGTAATTATCTCCTTGCCCTTATTTTAATAAAAGAAGGAGGCACTAAAAGAGAGGGGAGAAGAGGGAAGAAGAGGGGAAAAAGAGCATTATAATAAGGCATTATAGCAGCAATTATCCTTTAATAGCTAAATCTCTTTATTTTAAAACTGCATAGTTTAACTAGTGTATTATTAGTTATTATATATATTTCTCTTTCCTTTTAATTAAGGGCTGTATTATTTTATATACTAGCCTGCTTTTTAGCATGCCCTCCCTTTTCTCCTTACCCTCTTTATAACACGCAGCCTTTCTTAGCTTATCTATTTAATATCCGCAAGCTATCCCTTTTATAAGGAGTATCTTTAAAGTTAGAGGGATACTGGCATATAACTTACTAGTGTTATATTAAGGCTATATAAGGGGCGCTGTAGTATATAACTTAGTAATATTTTATAGCAGCTCTTAACTATATTCTTTACTTAGTATTAAGCGGAATTTTATAATAACTTGCAGGGGTACTAGTATATAACTTATTAGTGTTATAATATATATTATAAATAAGGTTAGACTTAGAAAAGTGTAGGAGTGGATAATATAATTTTTAAGAAGTTAAAAAGTAAGGAGGTTAGACTTAGTTTATTAAGAAGGAGGTTTAATAGCAGAATT
>NW_027395701.1:11227-18265 GCF_004382785.1 Trichoderma ghanense
ATATCCTTAATTACTCTTTATTAATAGGTATAGTCTTAGTGCAGGAGCTAGTTACTAGCTATAATTTGCTCTTTAATATTATAGCAGAAGTAGAAGGACAGCTAGTTAAATTTCCCTAGTTATTACTAGCTAAAGCTATAATCTTATAAAGCGCGCTGCATTCTTATTCCCTCCTTATAAACTATATCCCTAGCTGTAGTCCCTCTAGTTACTTATTAATTATGCTATAAGACTAACTCCTTAACTATAAGCACAGAGCTAAAGGAGAAATAGACGCCTTAAAGTGCTATTAGCATAACCACTATCTTTAGTAGAGAGAATTTAAAAGAGGCAGTTAAGCAGATATACTTAAATAAAAAGCAGTGCCTATTAATAAAGGCCTAGATAAGGCTGGCTATATTAAGAGATAGGATAGTGAAATATAGTGTTACTATCCTGGCCTGGCTTAGCAGCTAGCCTAGTAATATAATGCAGTGTAAGAGATAAAGGGAAACGCAGTCTTTAGCCCTAACTTTATAAGTAAATAAATATTAGCCTAGTAAGTTAAGATCTAGTATATTAATATTAACATAAGCCTTATTAAGCTAGTAACTGTATATAAGAGTGCTAATATATTAGTAGACTCTATAAGTAGACTAGAGGTTTTATAAGTAGCCTAGGTTTAGGGCAAGTGCTTTTATATTTTAAGACTAGAAGGGGAATGCCTTAGCTAAGTTAAAAAGGCCTTTAATAAGATTATAAAATTAGCTGTAAACCAGGCCCTTTATAAACTTCTTACTATACTAGGATATAGTAATAGTAATGCCTGCAGTATAGTTAAAGGTAATAAAGGGATACTTAGACTTAGTTAGATAAGGTTGCTTTTTATATATTATATAGGTGTTATTAGCTGCACTCTAGGCATATTATAACTGCTAGAGTGATTTAAAATAGCACTTCCTCTATAATAAGATATAGTTATTAAGCAGTTTATCTTTAGCTAGTATTACCTGCTGCTTAATATTAATAAAGGTAGTGTCTTAGTTTATATAGGTAGAGTTAATGCTATAGTCTTATACTGTCTGCTACTTATTAAGTGCTTAATATAAAGATATTACTATATAGTAAAGCTTAGTATTTTTAAATAAGATGCAGAGCTGCAGTTTGCAGAAGTTAGGGTGTTTATAAGCCTGTAGCTTAATAGCTTTCTAAATAGCATTAAGGTTGCTAGGTAGTAGGGCATATCTTAATAGTTATCTTTAGCTAGTGTAGGTTATATACTCTCCCTTATCCTAGTTTAAGTTCTATCTTAAGAGTGTTTTATATTCTGCCCTAGCAGCGCTACTAGCAGCTATATAAGACTTTAGTAAGTGCTGTAGTATATTAGGCAAGTTAATACACTTTTAGAATACTAGCAGCACTATAGTATTTAGCTATTTTTTATAAGCGCTAGCAGAAAGGGCTATTATCTTATATAAATTGCTAGAGCTGCCTTTAAATATAGCTAAGAAGAAGATATAGATTTATATATTATTTAGGCTAAGGATATAGCTAAAGCAGTAGTTTAGTATTATATAAAGCGGCTATATTATCTTACTACTGTCTTTATTTAGAATATTAAGGGCTAAGTGTATATTATTTATAATACTAAACTATATATAGTATATAGCTCTTTATAAAATGCCTTAGCTTACTATAGCTAGAGATAAGAGAAAGGCATAAAGGCTGTTAATATTAAAGGACTTAACTGCCTTATTAGCTATAATATTAAGATAAACTAAGTGATAGGTGTAGAGGCATAGTCTTAAGGGTGGTGTATTTAGGTCTGCAGTTCCCTTAAAGGCAGTCTAATAGGTTTTAGCAATTATATTATAGTTATACGCTTTATTAACAGTTATAGGGAGAAGATCTGCTCTCCTTATCTTAAAGAGGTCTTTGCTAGGATTTAGTAAATAAGGCAGCTTTATGCCTCCTTAATGTCCTTTAAAACCGCGCTATATATTGCCTACTAAGCTATAGTAAGGGCTAATATAACCTTAGTCTGCCTAAAAAAGCGTTTTAACATAATTAGCCTTATGCTTTTCCACTAAGCAACTAGGTATACTAGCCTATTTAGCTATAAGCATATAGTGTAATATAGTAGCATAGCTTTTAATTAAGCTGCTGCTGCTAGGTAATGGCTAAGGAGCAGAGTAATTATAATCTCCTTAAATGCTAGTTTTTAGTAATAAGGCATTTAGCAAGAGGTTATATATATCTAGATTACCTTTAAGGTGTTTATCTACTATATCTTACTAAAAGGCAATAGCTTAGTCCTTAAATACTTCTGCGCTTAATATAACTATTAGCCAGTTAAAATTAGTAATAGGTAAGGACTATTATACCTTAATAGCGAGTTAGCAGGCGCATTTAATAGTAATTAAGCTGCAGGTCTAGCCTTTATACTGCTATATAATATAAAGGGTAGTTATTATAGGCGTGGCTAATATAAGGTTAATAAATAATGCAAGTTGCTTTAAAGTAACTGCAGTGCCTGCAGCATGCGTTAATCCCTTAAGCAAGTCTGCAATAATAATAGTGTTTATTATTAAATTATAGCAGCTAAGTGTTTAATAGCTAACTGCAGTCGCTTTAAGGTGGAAGATAGGTGTAATAACTAGACTGCAGTCTAGTAATTATATTTCCTCTTCTAGAAGTAACTGCAAGTTATTAGCATAAAGGGCTCTTACAGTTATATAAATATAAGCTTTACTATAGCAGATAATAAGCTAGAATACAGTAAGTAGGTCTTCTATTTTTAAAAAGTGTAATAATTAAATATAACAGGAGAGGTTAAATAACTTAATGCTTAAGAGAATATTATCTTTAGTTAGGTTAAGGTAAGGGTCTGTGTAGGCGTATAGGTAAAGTTAAGTAAATGCCTGGACAGCTTGTGGCGTAGTCCTCTAGAAGCCCTGTGTATCTATATTAGCAGTAAGGGACTTAGTGGCCTAGCAGAGGAGTGTGTTCTTTTAGAGTGGCTGCTTCTGTAATCTCTAACTCTGTCTGCTTAAATAACTAGAGGCTAGTGATAGCTCTGTGTTATAACCTAGCCTTATAGTCGCAATAATAGGCCACCCTTAGTAGGCGGCACTAGATAAATATCAGGCCGTTTATCTAATTAGAAGCTACTTAACAAAATTAATTATTAAGTATATTAAGGATAACTTAATAAACTTAAGGATTAAGTATATTAAGGATATTAAGATAACTAGATATATAAGTTGCATTTATATTACTTATTTAAATAGTTTAAATAGCTAGTTATTAATATAGCATTATATTAATAATATAACTAGATTAGAACTTAGACATTTACTGCAAGTATTACTAGCTATATAATAAGACTGCCTGCAAGTTTAACCTAGCCTACTACTAATATAAATATAACCAGGCATTTTATTTAATCTTAAATGCAGCCTAGCTACACTTAGCAGTAAACAGCCTGCTTATTTACAGGTTCCCTAAAACTAGTTTATTATATATTAATAACTCCTGTTTAAAAGGTTACCTTAGACCCTTAGGCAGTGTTTAATAAGGAAGTGTTACTTAGTATAAAGAAGTAATAAAGCAACTGTTATTATATTAACTCTTATAAACACTAATAACTAGGGAGGCCCTGCTATAACTATACAGGAGCTTATATAAGAACTTTAATATTAACAGGATGTGATTAAAGCTCTTTAAGCCTAACTTAATTAATAAGTAATTAACTAATAAGGATATAATAATAATAAGGAATCTGTTTAAGATATTATACTTACACCTGCTTAAAAGCAACCTAGAGAAATTANATTAAAGCTTTTTAAGCCTGACTTAATTAATAAGTAATTAACTAATAAGGATATAATAATAATAAGGAATCTGTTTAGGATATTATACTTATACCTGCTTAAAAATAACCTAGAGAAATTATTAAGCTACCTATACTAGATAAATATAATAGTAATATAAAGAAAACTAAAGCGTTCTTTATAAATATAAGAATATACTTTAGGTATTTCTTAACTACTATAGTAACTAATAAAATAAAAGTAAGTGTTACAGCCTTAAGACTTAATAAAGCAGCTAAAGATTAGTTTAAACCCTTTTAAAGGGATTATAAAGCTAATACTGGCATTAACACTATTCTTTATAAGGCTACTACTACTGCTATATATAATAACTATAGACATTTTAAAAAATAAATTAGGATAATCTTTAAAGCTATTAATAAGAAAAAGGAAGCTAAGAATTAGCTCCTTAGTCTTAAATAATAAGGATTATGCTTAAAGTTTACTGCAGAATTTATTAAGATTAGCGCTAAAACAGATATAGATAATGCCTTATAAAGGGTACTCTACTACTAAGGGCTAAAGTCTAAAGTAAAAGATAAACTTATATAAGATAATCTCCTTAGAATATTTAAAGAACTTTTTAAAAAAGTAACCTAAATTAATAATTAACTTTATAAGCAATATAAGGAATAAAGTATAGAAAAGCAAGGCAACTATAAGCCTTTTTAAAAAGGATACTTTACTAATTAAGGAAAGAAGCAAGACATTATATTTATAAATAATAAACACCCAGGACTAATAGATTTAGACACTATTAACTGTAAGAAGTAAGATTAATAGAACATTAAATGCTATAATTATAAAAAGAAGGGATATATTAAGAAGTTCTGCTATAACCTAAAAAAGAATAACAGTAAAAAATAGTCACCTGTCCTAGAACTATAGGATAAGAAGAATATTAATACTATAACATCTACTATAGACTATAGAAGCCTTAGCTAGACGGCATGTTATAATAATAACTGCAAGATTTACTGCAGTAAAAAGGATAGATTAGGGTATTTCCTAAAGAAACCTAAGGATAAGAAGAATCTTAACACTCTTGCCACTTAACCACTAA
Organism: Trichoderma ghanense; assembly: GCF_004382785.1. NCBI lineage: Eukaryota > Fungi > Ascomycota > Sordariomycetes > Hypocreales > Hypocreaceae > Trichoderma > Trichoderma ghanense. The sequence continues at coordinate 16,142 of NW_027395701.1, forward strand.
GTAATAATAAATACAGAAATAATAGAATCTTAGACTTAGATATAGCGCAACTTAAATAAATAATAGGGCTAGATGCACCTTAGCTTAAGAAGGAAACTATTTAGGAATTAAGCATAAACTAGACTATTATAAAGATTAAAAGCAGACTTAGAATTAATAAATTTACTTTATATAGAAAAACACCTAAAAGTAAACCTGAATAGTTCTTATAAATAGATGTTAGCTATGCCTATAAAAACATCCTAATCTTAGGAAATAATTAGAGGCATTTAAAGTAAGCAGATCTCCTTAAGATTAAATAAATAAAAAAGACATAATACTATTAAAGCGTTAATAATCTAACACTATAAGCATTCCTATATATAGAAGCTAATGTAGAGTATAACCTATTTATTATAAAATGTAAATTAGCAAGTCTTAAAGAATATAAAATATAAGACTGCAGAGATTATATTATTTTAAAAGCTAGCAAATAGCATAAGATTTAACAGCTATAAAAGCAAGTTACCCTAAAATATACTAACATAACTCTAGCATAGTTTATCTAATAGAGGGAGGACACTTAAAAAACTCCTTTTACCTTTAAATATAATAAAAACAGCTATAGGATATGCAGAGAGTTTTATTATAGCTAGCACCTTATATAGAAAATCGCTAAGTGGTATAACACTTATAATCTACTAATATATAACTATATAGAGTTTACACTTTATAATATAGCATAATGCGTTAATTACTAAGAATAATAATAATTATTAAGCATTATAATCTAAAACCTTTAGCATTAAGGATATAATTTTAAAAGTTATACTAAAGGACACTAATTTAACAGAAAGAATAAAGCAAGCTAGAAGGATATTAAAAGATATTATAAATTAACTAATTAGCATATACTTAAAGAAGGATGCTATTAGTGTAAGAAATATAATATTAGGAATAATAAGGTTACTTAGTTACCCTTATACCTTAATAACATTATCTATAAGGACAGAACACTAGATTACTAGCACCTTAACTTAATAAAGGCAAACTTTAAAGAATAAAATAAGTTTTTAGTAAATAGAACACTAGAAGGATATGCAGTTACTGTGTATATTAACTATAAAGCAACTGCAAGTTATATTATACCCTAGCTAGTTAACTGCCTACAGCTGCTAAACCACCTAAAAGAACACCTATACTCACTTATAAGTATTAAGGCATAGAAGTTTTTATATAACAGAGGGATAGTTAATAAAGAGACTGATTACCTTAACTTTAACTTCTGCAGTCTTATAGATTTATTTTAATTTAATATTATAAATATCTAGGGGTATAATCTCCTTTTAGGGTATAATTAGCTTAAAATATGCAATTTAATTATTAACTAGAAGAGAGGCTATATAGAATAGTAAACCTGCGCTTAACTAGAAGATAGGAAATAAAGGAAATAACTAGATTAAGATAAGCTATAAGATATTATAACATCCCTAGCCTAAGCGCTGCAAGCCACTATATTAACTATAAGGATAACACAACCACCCTTAGTATAAGCATAATAGAAGAAATAGAAAACCAGAAAGAAATAAATAAAGGCTAAAAGGATGCTATAAATAAAGAAAGTCAGATTTAGTAAGGAAGTGGATGTTATACTATAACATTATAAAAAGTAAAAAAAAAGCTTATAATAATAGGCTAAAAAGACACTAAATATAATTATATAAGACTTACAGTTTATTAACACTATACTAGAATAAGTAAAAAATGTTAAGCTAAAAGATAATAAAATAGCTAATATGCCCTGCAAATACTACTAATTTAAGAAGGTATTTTAGGAAGAACTTAACACAGGATTACCACTTAATATTAAGTAGGATTATAAAATAGAGCTAAAAGATAGGAAGAACTTAACCTTTTATAAGATCTATAACCTTAATTAGAACAAGCTTAAGATACTATAAGAATAGTTAAATAACTAACTATAAAAGGGATATATTAAACTATTAAAATTATTAGCAGGATACCTTATAATATTTATACTAAAGAAGAATAGAAAATTATAACTTATTATTAACTATTATAAACTTAATAAGATTATAAAAAAGGATGTTATACCCTTACTACTTATATTAGAAATTAAAGACT
>NW_027395701.1:19246-20405 GCF_004382785.1 Trichoderma ghanense
AAGATAACCTAATTATTAATAATATTAAGGAGTATATTAAAGACTAGACTAAAGAACAGTTTCTAGAAGGCACCTTTATAAAGAAGGGTTACCTTATAATAAATAGACTTATCTAAGTACTAGATAAACTATAGAAAAAAGTAGTTAAGATAATCTATAAATACCTAATTTATAAATATTAAGGAATAAGGAAAACCACTTAGCAAGTTTAATAATATTATAAATTTAGTAGTATTAAGAAAACAGTTTAGAAGGTTATTTTAAAATGCATAACATGCAGATAAGTAAAAGCAGGATAATATCTTCCTTATAAAAAGTTATAACCCTTACAGGTTCTAACATAGCCCTAGAAATTAATCTTATTTAACTATATTATTAAGCTTCTACCTTTAAAGGAACTAATAATAAGGAACACTTAGGACAGCATTTTTATTATAGTTAACTAACTAATAAAAATAAGCTACTTTATCTTAGTAAAGGAAAGCAGTATAGCTAAAGACTTAGCTTATTAGTTTTAATAATATATTTATGCTAACCACAGATTACTAAATAAAATTATTTTAAATAGAGGAATAATATTTATCTTAAAATTTTAGTAAACACTTATAGCTAGACTTAGATTAAACTATAAAGTTAGCACTACTTATTATCTGCAAATAGATAGATAGACAGAAAGGATTAACTAGATTATTAAGACATATCTTTAATGCTATATTAATTTTAAACAGAATGACTAGGTTAAACACCTACTAACAGTATAAATCTTATATAACAGTACACCAGTAGAATTAACAGGAAAATCACTATTCTATGCTAATTACAGATTTAAACTAGAAGCTTTTTAACTACTATTATATAGCGAAAATATAGAAAAAGCTATTATTATAGCAGATTAATTAAAGGAACTGCATAATAAATTAAGAATGTAACTTAAATTTATATAATAAAGAATAAGCAAGTTTGCAGATTAAAGAAAAATTAAGGGACTAATTCTTTAGGAAGGAGATATAGTCTACCTACTTTAACACACTTAGAATAATAAATAAGTAAATATTAAAATAAACAGGCTAAGCGATAAGCTTAATTTTAAAAAGCTTAGGCTATATAAGGTTTTAAGGCAAATTAGAGAAGTTAACTATAAACTTAACCTACTAGTATA
>NW_027395702.1:0-17072 GCF_004382785.1 Trichoderma ghanense
TAATTAGTATATTAGATTATAGTTAATCTAATTCTAGTTACTAAGGCAAGCTATTATTATAACCCTAAGTGCTGGTCGTGATATAAGACGGCTCAGGCCTTCGACCTTTCGATAACGTGTGTATCTATTTGCAGACTGAGGATTAAGGACCTCGCATAGGTAAACACAGCAGTTCGGCCTGGGCCCGTGCGCACCCTTTCTCGAGATAAAGGCAGCAGTTCTTAGCATACGTATGCCCATCACTTACATGCCACTTTCCTTTTAGCTTCTTCTTTTTTCCCTGAGTCTCTAGATTCGAACACCCGGACCATGTTCGGGACCTTCTACCTATCGAGTGATGCCGCAGAGGCTGCACAGCGAACGGCCCCCACAGCATGCTACGCTTGCCGCTTCAAGAAAGTAAGATAACTTCGCAGCCCATTTTGTAGCGCTCATGTAAGATGTCTTCAGTTGACTAACCCAATCGACAGGTGAAGTGTCCAAATGAGCGTCCTGGCTGTAGTAAATGCGAAGCCTCCGGCATATTCTGCCAGTATCCCACCACGCGAAGCGCCTCGACCAAAAACAAACCCGTCCTTGCGTCTGACCAGGAGCCAGCTGCATCCGCAGCGGAATCGCCAGCTCATCTGACCGGTAACGGCAGTCTCACCTCTCCAGACTTGGAGAGAAGTGAACAAATCAGCGGAGGCGCTCAAGGATTGCTGGCATGCCTTCAAGATGCAGCTTGGGTCAATGACGCGCTCAGCGCCATGGACAACCTGCCCATTAAATCCCCGGAGTCTTGCGAGGTTGTCTCGCCGTCGTTGATCTACGATGCCATAATAGGCGAGTCAGTGTATAGCGGAAGTGCAGCTTCATCATCCTTCCCTTCTACGTCGGCATTGGAAGCCACCGTCATCTCCGCGGTTGCTGGCAACGAGATACCAGCTATTGAGGACACCAGTCGTAGCAGCAAGAGCCCAGCGCTCGAGGACGACGCTACTGACGCAGGTTGCGAATGTAGCTCGGCTATCTTCAGTCGACTAGAGCAAATGCTGGTTTTCACCAGCCATCAATGCCTTCTCGAGACCCTTCTGGCAGTGCGCGACAACGTCGTGCAATTTGAAGCTCTTAGCCAATGCAAACACTGCCTGAGCTCTTCGAGGTCTGTGTTGCTTCTCGTAATGTTCGCCGAGAAGCTCGCCGACCAGCTTCGAGATCTTCTGACCAGCAAGAAGAGGCTCTCGACCAAGAACAGCACGGCCACGATCCGATTCGCCGAGTATGTCACGAGGTCGGATCAGGAGTGCTCGACCGTGTATCTTGCCCTCCTGCGGCTTCACACGCATAGGTTCAGGGCCATGGTCTCAGGCCTGCTCGATCAGGCATTACGGTGTGGGTGGACGGGGCAAGTTAAGGCGCTGAGAGGGCTTGTAGCTAATATAGACGAGGTTAATCGAGACATCACCCAGCAAATGTCTATATACTAGAGCCAGGATCAGAAAATAAATACGGACTGTATCACTTGGTTCGAACATAAAATGTACTTGGCAACCGGCTGTCACCATGTTATGTTTACTGCCTCTTGAAATAGGATGGAGAATTATTCTTCACTGGCTTAGGCTGAAGGTGTGCGGTCGGCTCTCCTCGCACACGATCACTGCCTGCACACTGCCCTACGGCTTGATGGGGGAGAATAACACACACTTCGCATTACGGTTAGAGTGCCGCAAAAGCTTGTTCACTTCTTGAAGACTATGAATATGGGGAAATTGAAAATAATATTTCGTTTCTTATTTTTGTACTACTACTACCTTACTTGGGGGCGGTGCATAGGAGATCTCTTATCCTTTTGTTTTGGGGGAAGGGTGGCGGGTGGTCATCTGCTTGACATGGTGAACACTAACAAAGTTGCTTTCCGCCTCAAGCCTGAGTCAAGTTAGCCGCCTTCGGATGTATAATGCCTGAAAAGAAATTGTTAGTGAAGAGGAAACATACGACGGTCACGTCATCGCACGTACCTAGGACTGGATGTCGTAGGATGGGTCCTCCATCACTACGATCTGGCGAATTGGCCCTGGCCCACGCGACAAGTGGCTCCCACTTGCGACAGACGTGCTCGGTCTGGCGCTTCATGAAGGGGAATGTGAATTCGTCCTTCCACTCGAATGTATGGACCGCGATGTTGCCGTGGCACATAATGATCTCGCGTAGATGATCAATGCAGTGGACTTGAAAAAAAGGCAGACATTTAGTTGCCGGACAGTTCTTTGGGTTCATCTGTTTCCAAGCACATACATAAATGCTCATCGCGAAATTTTTTCTCTGGCATGGCGTAGTAATCCGAGTAAATATTTTCCCGCACGAAGTTCTATCGATAGAACCGAGTGTTAGTTTGTATCTATGCGCGGTCTGTCGAAGATGGGGGGCTATACCAAGCAATGAAGCTCGTGAAACACATCGAGGCCACCGAGATAGCCATCTCTGCCAAGCAAAGCAACCGAGCTCCTATTCAGCTGCTCTAAGTCATAAGATGAGAGGGCAATATTGTTGTCTAAGCAGGGTCAGCCAGGCTTAATTAAACGGGGAAAGGAAATTCGGTAGCTAAGCTTTAGAGAACGTACATTTGAGAAGCTCACGCCATGCGGCATCTGTCGCCAGACTCGGTCCGTTGTGGAACGGCGTGCGGATGGACTGATCAAGAACTCGGCGCTCGTATTGTACAGCGCGTTGAGCAGGAGCTACAATAGGTGGTCCTTGGGTCAGTTATCAAGCGCTGCTCATTCATTTATGAAAGGTGCGTGCGTAGGGAATAAACTTACAATATACAAACGTTGCTTGCTGGCCATGAGAGGCTTTCCAACAAATGAAACCCGCAATACTAGTATAAACAAGCGCAAGGAGAATATTCGCCACAAAAAACAAGATTGTAAGTCTTGCAGACCCTTGTCTGAACGGCACATGGCCTAAACTCTTATACTTAGCTGTAGCGTTGATGGTGCCACCGTTGAGGCTGGTCCGCAAGAGAGAGACGAAGGAAATATTTCGAAGGATGCGATCCCACATAACGGCCATGTTTTTGAACCTGATGCAGAGAAGAAGTGAAGCCAAATTTGACCGCTAATTTAGATACCACGGTTTTCTGTACCGAAGGGTGCTTGTAGCTACTAGGTACCTTAGGTAGCACAGGATGGGAAAGGCAGCGTCTTCATCAAGAACCACCAACTTTAGTGGAACATGACTGATCGGGAGAGTAGCCGACTACCGAGAAGATGCGATGGGAGAGTCGACTACCAGAGCCGTATCTAAAGTTAGGCCATTCATACGCCCTGGTCACATCCCCGGCGCCGTTACTCGATTTGGTTGCTCGACGGACATGACGCCCATTTGGACGAAAGGGTGTGTGGAGTAGAGGGCGTGCGGGTGTTGCCTGCATCTAGCAACAGAAAGCGTCCGAGACTTTCCTGGCTTCTGTTTCTTGTTTCAACATCATCTGTTCAAAGGCTTTGTTAGCCTGCATGGCCCTGACTTTGCATTTCGTGTTACAAGTCACGGAGCAGACCACCTCTCACCACTTAAATCGCCACCTATTGACCGCGGCACAACCATGGACCAGGACCAGGAGTTTAACGGTTTAGACGACCATGACGATCTTGAACGTATCGGATTTGAGTCAGATGAGCACAAACTGCTTCAGCCTCAGAAGGAATATCTGGAGAGCCAGCAATCCGACGCCAGAGTACCCTTCTGGAGAACACCAGCAGTCCTGGCGATAACTGTTCATATCTGCCTAATGTGCATGCTCTTTGTCATTGTAAGCAGTGTAAAGAGAAACTATGCAAACAGTGATTACTCGATCAGAAATCATTTGCCCGAAAGTTAGTCCCCCCCGAAACTATGTCGGTTGATTGCTACCAGCTCAGCTAATTTCTTCAGGTCCTGCTAGGGAGGCAGTTGTACTGGAAAAGGTGGTGCTTGATCATGGCATTGCAGTTGACAATCGCTTCAAGGGCGAGCCACGGCCTGAACAGGATAAGGCTTGGGAATCCCTGTTGCTATGTAAGTTTTGCCGCTCAACTTGCGAGTGCGAAAGAAACCCCATTGCAATAGTCACCCCTAGCACCGCACTCTGCCATGACCCCAAACGATTTTCTCTAACCCTTAAAACTCGTAGACCAAAACTTGGCTATTTCAAGAGACGCCCTCGACGTCCCCGGTGCCGTCTCGCTGAACGACGGTACGGACCGTGTTCTATTTAGCCTGGATGTTTTCCACAACCTGCACTGCCTAAATTATATCAGGCAGTTTATCTTCCGCGACGGCTACTACAAGAAGTCGTTCCCGGAGTCGGAGCGCGACAGCCAATTTGATCACGCCGGCCACTGCGTGGACGTGATCCGGCAGTCCCTGATCTGCGAGGGCGATATTTCCATCTCAACTTACGATTGGAAGATGGACCACCTTTTGCCCTGGCCCAACTTCCGCGTGGCCCATGAGTGTGTCAACTGGAACCACCTGATGAGCTGGGCTAGTCGCCACGCGGCGCCAGACCTGCATGGCAGCATATTAACGCACCCTAAGCATGGTAAGTGATGAGGCACAGAATTGAAATGCGCAGTCCCGAGTTTTCAGCATGCGCTAATTATCTTCCAAAAAGGCCCATCATTCCCTGTGGTGTAGATTGATAATGGTAATATGGGGTTAGCTGTTAGCCGACAAGTCTACCTAGGTAAAGATGTCAAATAAACGCATTGTCTTATAAGGAGAATATTTTTCATGAGCAATATATGTTCATCTCGTATTTATGAGATACTTTAGCCTTGAAAAGTTCATGCGACTTCTTACCTTCTAATTGATGAATAGTCTCCAGACAGTTCTGATGGGCAGCTGGTCTTAGAAAGGCACTGCCTTCTCGATTATATCACACGAGGTACGATCTTTTGCCTTCGGCTCAAAATTCACTAGCTAAAGCATCTTAGGCATTTCAGGTTTCGAACAATTCCATGTAGATAGTGAAATATATTGACCCATTCTTTGCATCTACTCAGAGCTGTATAGTGTGGACTTCGAGCAAAATTCGCATCCTCTAACGACACAGCCCAAGGCAATTCCCGTCTTTCTTTAATCCTCGTCATGGCGGTAAGATATGCCTATAAGACAGTTCATCAGTCTCGAAAGTAAAGAGAGCCTTTTACTCTTTCGTCAAAATAAGACGAGGGGGGGGGGGGGGGTAATCGTACCGAGGACTGGATGTGTGAGGATCGGGCCGTACATGTCCTTGACAGCATGTTTCTCCGCCCACTCATCCAAGACATCCCACTTGCGGCATTCGTGCTGCACCGTAAAATTTGGCCACGGCCACCGGTAGTTATCGATCCAGTCAAATGTGCTCATAGACACGTCTCCGTGGCACATGAGGACCTGGCGTAGTAGATCGATGCAGTGGTCGACATGCTGGAACTGCGTCCTGTGATCGTGCTTGTCCGGGTAGTGCTCGCGGTAGATCTGTTCTCTCAGGATATTGAGGCAGTGAAGCTCGTGGTAAACGTCTAAAGTCACCAAGAAGCCGCCTTTTTCGTCGTTAAGCGGCACAGATGTACGGTTGATCTTGGCCAAGTCTGCAGCTGATACCCGGGTATTGCCATCTGAGTTTACTGGTTAGTCATACATTCTTTTACTCGAGGAGAGTCGTGCCCATGTATTTTATAGTCACGTACTCTTTAGAAGGCCAGCCCAGGCCTTATGAAGTTCATCGCGAGGCTCCCCAACAAATGGGCTTGTCGACTCAAGATCATTGTCAAAAGTCAGACGATGGTACTGTATTGCCGAATTAGCAGGTGCTAGTGATTCTGTTAGCATCCAATGTATATTTTACATTTTGGGTGGATGTGATCCTTACAGTGAACCCGTGAAGCTGATCTGCAAGCACATGACATGGAATTGATAACTTGTATAACCGACAAGAATGTCAACGACACGAGGCAAATAGCGCAAGCAACCGCCATGGAATCGCCCAAGGCCCATCGCTTTTTGAGTCGCTGAACTGTGTCAGTGTCATTGAGAAGCGCCTCTTGGCTAAGTTGATCTTCGCTAAACTTTACAGGCTGCAAAGAAGCCTGGCGGGCGAAGCTCCAGCGGCCCATGCTGATGAGGACCGGAATCTCCAGACACAATCACAGGAATGACTTGGAAACAGACAAAGACCTGAAAGTCTCAAAAAGAGACATGAATGCAGGCAACGTCGTGAGAAAGCGCTTTGCAAGAGTGCTGCACTGTGCAATCGCGTTAGGGAAGAGAGTTGCTTGGTGCGTAGGTAAGGTATGCAAGCAAGCTGCAACAGCATCACGGCCATATCTCAGTATGGCAGGCGCCCGAGGCTATCCGGATTAAGAATACGGCGCATTTCGGGTATCTTGATAATCTCACTCCCAGAAAAGTGTTTATCCCAGATGAGGAATACTTCGGTCCTTCCAAGTCATCCTCAGAGTATCCCCGGGCTCTCTTCCTATGTCGCTGGGGTCACGGTCTTGTGTCGGGAGTCACATTAAAGCCAGCGAATCGATGTTAATGCGGAACTTGACTGGATACTGATCCTCATATAATACTTGTGATTATAAAAGTCAGGTTCATGACCCTGTCTTCAGGCAACTTTGACTGCAACGGCCTCACCCTTCCATCAAAGAATATTTTGCCTCTTAGCACCTCTTACAACCCAAGATCCTATATCTCTTTACCATCAGAAGCCAATATGCACTTTCTCGCTGTTTTGACTGCCGCTGTCGCAGCTTCTGCTGCCGCTATCCCTAGCCCTCATGGTGGTAAGGCTCCCTCAAGCAGTGCGCAGTGAAGAACAACGCCGGCCAGTTGAAGACTAATTCCTTTCTGTTTACTGCCTGTATAGATAAGCACGAGCGCGACACCGAAGAAGTCGGCCCGCTCGGCAACGGATACAAGCAGTACTCCAAGAGGGGGGAGACTGACGCGCCCGAAGGTCATCCTGTTGGACCTCTCGGTAACGGCTACCAGCAGTATTCCAAGAGGGGGGAAGCTAAGGAGCCGGAGGGCCACCCCGTTGGACCTCTCGGTAACGGCTACATGCAATACTCGAAGAGGGCTGAGGATAAGCAGGTGTCAGGCGCTCCCGGCTCTCTCGGCAATGGCTACCAGCAATACAGCTGATTCACAGGAGGATCAAGATCAAGCGATGCCAGAACGTGGAAATTGGCCCGCTGGACCCAATTGCAGTAGGCATGCATATCTCCTGGCCAGATATTAGTTCGATCAAAGCTTAGTGCGGGCTATATTCCTCAATCAATCACACTTATTCTCTCCTTAGATCAATGTGATTCTGAGTATTCTTCGATTTGTGCGATTTGCTTCTTCGTCTTCTAAAACGCAATGGCCCATCTGATGTTAGACGTATAGTGAGTCCTGTGATGAAGGAAGGTAATCCGGCACCGCGGTCTTCGTGTAGTTAGGTGTTTGACCTATCGGAGATGCAACCGAGCAAGGTGTAGCAAAGATAATAGAGTTATTCCAATTTAGCATGCGATACGGCTCTGCGCTGATAATAGGCACACGGAGTTAGACAGCTACTGGTGACGGAAACGGTCGTAGGAACGCCTACGGGAAAGCTACCTCCTGGATTATGGAGCTGGGGAACTTCTCGTCGAGAACCCACAATTCCCCATGCTGTCAGTCTAGAGCTCTCAGTCCTCATTCGGCGCTTAAGGCGTTGACCTGCAGAAGTGGTTCGTTCAATATCCCACGATGTTTCCTGTTTTGGAACAAGCCGGCAATGAGCCTGATTGGACCTAGCGTCACAGTCCTGGCGTGACTGCTGGAGAATTTAGTGGATGTCGCAAAAGATGCAAGATGTGTATAGTGAATCGAGAATCACGCAAGTCGCTCCTCCGTTGTAATAATGAGCAGGGTAATGCTCGCGTTAAATCCATGGCTGATGAAGGAGCACATGTCAGTCTGGGAACAGCAACTCTCATCCTTCTTGCTCCTTCACTATTATATCTTACGCGATCGCGGGGCCAGAAGAAGTGACCACAGTCGAGCACCTCCAAAAAGAAAAAAAAAAAGAAAAAAAAAAAAAAAAAAAAAAAAAAAAAAAAAAAAAAAAAACCGCCAACACGACCGGGAATGGGCAGACGCTTATTGGATCAAGTATCCTTTTACCTAGCTCTTCCAATATTCCTGTTGGCTTGCTTGTCAGGAGGAGGCATTGTCATCTACACAGTTTTAGGCGTGCCCAGCAAAACTCTTGTTCAGGGCTTCGTTCACCTTCCAACCCCTCCGCCGACCAAGACCATCACCGTTGAGTTTTCGGAGCATGATGAATATAAAAATCTTAGCCGAGATTATGACCATCTCTGGGAAGAACTTTTAACGCCGAATGGCGGGTTCATCATTTACAAAGATACTGAGCATACCCTTCATCGCTACGGGCTGTCTATGTTCCATCAACTCCACTGCCTGGGCATGATCCGAGGGGCAATGCAGGCAGCTTTAGGCATTAAAGGAAGTCACTCCGTTCTTCGAAGCCGCCATACAGACGAATCTGTTGATATGCATCCCAGTGACGATGATCATGGCGACCCGGCGCACTGGCTGCATTGCTTCGACTATCTGCGACAGGTACGTCTGGCTTCCTTTTTATTTCAGGGCTGGATCCATCAAACCCCTTCAAGGCTAATATATCTTGTGCGAATTTGTAGACAATCTTATGTCAAGGAGACTCTACGATTGAGCCGCCTAAACGGGATACACATGGCGATGAACTCGTGGATGGAATGGGGGAGAGACAATGCAGAGATTGGACAGTTTTGCGAGCGGCTTCAATAAGATCCGACAGTGAATTATGACTTCAAGGGTGTGTTCTGATTTATAAAGGCTAGGCATTGTTTTCTTGCTGTTATTTTATTCCTACAAAAAAAACATAGAACGTGATATCTATGGACTTATAGCTTCATTGTTCATGAATCAGTGAATTTGCCATGTGATGATTTTCGTCTTTGAGATGTGCCAAGATGCCGCAGGGCCAATGGACGATAAACTACTGCGAATACAAGTATATAAGTATGTCCACGCGAGGTTTTGTGCAGTCTTTTGGACCTTAACCCCGAACATTTTGCTCTTGCCTACTTCCCATTCCCAACCCGCCATTACCTCGGAATCATGTTCGGCGCATATAACCCAACGCAACAATACAGCAAATTAATACAATCCGACGAAGGAGAAACCACGGCAGAGGATGCGCGAGGTCGTTCGAAGATGTTTTGCTTCCACACTCCTCGATTCATCACGGTACTCTTCGGCCTCTTTATGGCGACCATGCTCTCTGCTATGGTATTGATCATCACGGACCAACTCTCTAAACAACAAGCATTTCTTCCAAAACGTACGCTTAATAGTCCAGTCCTCTATATCCTAACCACTGAGTGCGTGAAGATCCCTAACGAACATTATTACATGAATAGTGACTACAACCACTGTGGTATTCCAACAGGATCACAGATTCAGTTCGCAAAAATCACCAGAAAGTGATGCAGCATGGGATAATCTGCTACCAGGTACGCGAGCAACATACTTATTACTGCTGCTCTGATTAATTAGCAAGACCGGCTACTGACATGAGAAACGATCAAGATGGTCACGGTTTCGTCTTGGTCGAATTTCCAGAAAAACACGGCCTTCAACCTGGCATCCCAACGGAGCTTGGCATTGATCGATACAGCATTAGCATGTTTCATCAGCTCCATTGCCTTGTGAGTCTTCAGGGGAACAAAAAAGCCATGGAGGTGGGACCGCAGAAACTAACCAATACTTCTCTCGCCGTCTAGGGAATGCTTCGTGAGAGCCTCCTCGCCGCCGCGGAGCACCGCCAGGCGAACATCTCGGCTGAGGCGGGGCTCAAGGGCGAGCAGCTGCATGAGTCGCACGACCAGCACGTCGTCCACTGCCTCGACTACCTGCGGCAGTCCATCATGTGCTGCGGGGACATGTCGCTCGAATGGGCGTCGCCCAGCCTCCCGACGGTGAACGGCTGGGGCATCCCGCATCAGTGCAAGAGCTTCGAAGAGGCAGCGGAGTGGACAGTGAAGCACCACGCGCCGCACGAGAAGGTGGGGATTGCCTGAACCAAGATCCCTTCGGCGCACGTCTCGATTCGGAAGCGAGGCGGGCGGAATCAGGTAGTCGATCGATGAGCTTGCAAAAGTTCCTCGACGAGGCTACACAACGCGTGACTCAATTCTGCAACTTTGGAGCGTCTTGAGGGCTCAGAAACTTTCACCCCGCGCAGCGGTGAAATGCGAATAAAATTGTTGATGTGAAAGGAGTGTGTATGCCAAGTCTGTAGATCCAAAGATTGATCCCCCAGCGGATGTACGCTGTAGGTCACCTACTGGTAGGTAGAATTTAGTGGTTGTAAGCCTGCAGCGGGGCAGAACGCAGCTACGGAGCGAGCCGAAGCCCCCCAATCCCTCACTCAGTGCCAGGGCTTGTGGAATCTGTGTCGCCTGTGTCACATGCCTGCTGCCTGAAGGGGGTGGTGGTGATTGCGATTTCAACTACAGCTTTTGAACCAGCGCTTTCTTTTTTATAATTCCAACTCTTTTACACTTCTCTCACAAGTGTTTGCTCACTCCCATCGTTATACGCAACGACTCTCGTCCATAATACGCACGATATACGGGCGTTAATTTCACGCGATGGCTAACGACTGTGACGACTCGTTTGGACCATTTGCCACTAACTGCACCGCTCACCGGTTCGACTTCACCCTGAAATTCGAGCAGTCTATACTTACCATTGGCCCGTGTGCGCTCTTTCTGACTTGCGCAATCGCTCGCCTCGGCCTTCTTCTTCGCGAGTCACCCAAGGTCAAACGCCAGTCGTGGTACCATGCTAAGACCGTAGGTTGCCAGATCACACCGCTGCCGTAAAGGATAGTCACATCGAATAATGCCTGACTTGTCGTCGCGTCTAGGTCGCATATGCGTGTTTTATTGCTCTCCAATTAACCTCGTTGGTGCTGTGGTCCAAAAAGACCAGACTCTCAGGCTTGGTCTCCGTCGCCGCAGCTGTCTTCACTTTCGTGGACAGCATCGCCCTAGCCGTACTTAGTGTCCTCGAGTTCAGTCGCTCCGTCCGCCCGCCTACCATTATCCTTGTATACCTAGTCTTCTCAACTGCTTTCGACTCCGCGCAGTGCCGTACCCTGTGGCTGATAGGAGAGCGTGTCGCAGCGTCTGTTTACACAGCAGGACTTGCTGCCAAGCTCTTGATTTTGCTCCTGGAGCTGCAAGAAAAGCGCAGCTTTCTCCTGCCGCCATGGAACAGACTCAACCCGGAGAGCACAGGCAGCATTATCAATAGGAGTCTGTTTTGGTGGCTGAACAGGCTTCTCATCCGTGGGTTCCGCGCGACATTGTCCGGGCAGTCGCTCTATGATACCGATGCTGCTTTGAAGTCCAGGCGCTTGCTCTCTAAGATTCAAGATGCTCGCAGAAGTTGGGCCACTCCAAAGTTCAGACTTATGCAGCGACACAGGCTGCTGTTTGCGCTTCTCGACTCCATCAGGCAATCCTTGATCCTGGCCGCTCTGCCTCGTATCTTTTGCATCGGTTTCAAGTTTGCCCAGCCATTCCTCCTCAAGCGCGTTGTTAATTACGTCGCCAACGAGAAGGACCATGATCCAGAGAAAAGCACAGGCTTCGCTCTTGTTGGTGCCACGGCCTTGGTATATATTAGCTTGGCGGTAAGTTGAGCAACTTCGACCGAATCAGAATGATGGCTTTATATGCTAACGTGCGTTCTTCAACAGATTTCCAAGGGCTTCTACCAACATCAGCTCTTCCGTTCTTTGACCATGGTTCGAGGTGCTCTCGTCTC
This sequence comes from Trichoderma ghanense, assembly GCF_004382785.1. Lineage (NCBI taxonomy): Eukaryota > Fungi > Ascomycota > Sordariomycetes > Hypocreales > Hypocreaceae > Trichoderma > Trichoderma ghanense. Next base: position 11,884 of record NW_027395702.1, read on the forward strand.
TTTGGTCTATTCACACACGCTTAGCGCACCCGCTATCTCCTCTAGCGCTGATGCCACACCGAGGGCACCCAACTCTGCATCATTGACCCTGATAGGACCTGATGCAGCAGCTATCACAAGCGCGCTCGAGGCAATACATGAAATATGGGCTAATCCTATCGAGATAATATTGGCAATCTGGCTGCTCGAGAGAGAGCTGGGCCCTGGCTCGGTCGGTCCGGTCTTTGCAGTTATTGGTGAGTATTATTAACCAACATCAAGTCACTTGGCATGGGCATCAAGATGCTAATGTATGACCCCAGTGTGCAGCTTTTCAATGTCACGGCTATCTAAGAAGATGGGACCTGCAATGAAGGATTGGAGCGTGGCCATACAGGCTAGAATCAGCTTAACCTCCGGAGTGCTTACTCACGTTCAAGAGAGTAAGATGCTTGGCACTATTCCCTACTGGTTGGACCACATAAGCGAACTCCGAGTCTTCGAGCTTCACAAGTCAAAGAAGTTTCGCACTTTCATCGCGTACATGAACATGCTTGGTAGGCGCTCTTCTTTGAGCAACTCTGGCTTATACGAGAAGCTGACGAAACGGCAATAATCAGGCAACGCACCTACGGCCCTTTCACCAATAGTTACTTTCGGTATTGCCTTGGCTGTCCAAAGTAAATCTGGTGATCAGCTCGATCTTACGACAGCTTTTACATCTCTTTCCATCATTGGCCTCATCGTGGCACCCCTGTCGCATCTTCTCTATGCTGTCCCCTTATTTGCCAGCTGTCTAGGTTCCTTTGACAGGATTAATTCCTTTACCGACCACAACAAGTCTGATCAAACGAAGACTTTGACTCGCTCCGATAACCCTGGCGAGCTCTCAGATATTGGGCTTTCCATCCTGAGCCCTCGATCAGGGCAACACGCCATCGAGGCCACACAAGTTTCGTTCAGAGTGCCAGGACAAAATGAGCCGATCCTGAAGGACTTGACGTTCTCTGTTAAGCACGATTCCCTAACTGTTGTCACTGGGCTCATTGGCTCTGGAAAATCTATGCTTCTTCTTGGTCTTTTAGGCGAGTTAGACACCAGTGGTGACCTGAGGCTCTCTTCATCCAGTGTGTCGTACTGTTCCCAGCAAACATGGTTAGTCAAGGACTCTATCAAAAGGAACGTCGTCGGTCCTGAAACTAGCGACGTCGATGAGGATTGGTATAAAACCGTCACGAAAGCCTGTGCGCTGACAAGAGACATCGAAATGCTCCCCTTGAAGGACCTGACGAATGCCTTGAATCTTAGTGGCGGTCAAAAGCAGCGTGTTGTAGGTCATCCTGACTTCTCTAACCTTCCTCGGAATGCACTTTAACGAAATACATGTATAGGCCCTCGCACGAGCGCTGTATGCTCGAAGGAGAATATTGATTGCGGATGATGTCTTTGCGAGTCTTGACCCAGATACACGCCACCATGTTTGGTCTCAGGTTTTCGGTCCTGCCGGATTATTGCGTCGAATAGGTTGTACGACTATTCTCGCCACTCACCTTCGTAAGTTGCTGCTTCACAGGGTCTGGATATTCACAGTGACTAACATGCGATGAGCCACCTAGTTGAGTATGCGGAGGACGTTGATCAAATTATCATCCTAGATCAAGGCCGTATTACTCATCAAGGCCCATCTGCTGTGGTCCAGAACGCCGCTATTGCCCGAAAAGCAGTCAAAACCGCAGAATCCCTTGGCTCGTCTGACTTTACAGAGTGTATCGAGGGCGAGAATACCACAATAACCAAGCCTCAACCAAAGGACGAAGATGAACAGGAAGCAGAGGACCTTGCTACGACGAGCGACTCGTCACTCTATCTATTTTATTTCCAGTCCATCGGGTTGAAGTTTGGCCTGGCAGTAATCTGCTTGGCTATAATACCTGTTTTTCTCTCACAATTTACGCGTGAGTGCTCCTGGTGGCTCCAAAGTGCTGCCATAGAAGAAAGACGACACGTATAGTCATGATATTGGTACTAACGGGCTTTGCAGAGATCTGGCTCAAATGGTGGACCGAGTCAAGCACAGAGAGCTCAAATAACGGCATGTACTATGGGGTGTATACGGCCCTGCTATGTGTCCATATCCTAACTATAGGTATTGACTGCTGGTGCGTTGCCTCAGATCTTTCACCTTGGCCTTAGTTTCTAAAGAAAATGGAGCCACCGATGGCTGATTTTCGCGCAGGTTTATGTTCGTGAACGTTATCCCCCGCTCTGCTATCTGGCTTCACCGAAAGCTGCTTGAGACTACTTTGAGGTCAGTGCTCATACCACAGTTATATGGTTCTGGTAACCCCGTGTGCGCTGACGGTTTCGATAGGGCACCTATGCTATTCTTCTATCGCATGGATACCGGTGACTTAATTAATCGGTGAGCATCATAATCGAAAGGTTCCACCTGGCAAAGAGTCGTCACTTACGGGAAGGACAGATTCACTCAAGACATGACCCTCGTCGACCGCGAGCTCCCTACGGCTATGTACACCACTCTGTCAGGTGTGTTTCCGACATGACTTTTAACTTGGCCGGTTGTTTTTTCTATGGGCTGACAACCGGAAACAGCCTTTCTTGCCTGCATTGGCGAGTTCATCCTCATTATGATCGGCTCTAAGTACCTGGCGGCAGCGTTGCCCGTTGCTCTTATCATTCTGTACGCTTTACAGAAGTTCTACCTCGCTACTTCTCGGCAACTCCGTATTCTAGACTTGCAAGCCAAAGCGCCACTATACAGGCAACTTCTTGAGACAATCGACGGCCTCGCAACGATCAGGGCCTTTCGCTGGCAAAATGTGATGGAGCAAGAGTCCTTGGACCTTCTGGACCTTTCTCAACGACCTCACTACCTGCTTCTGTCCGTCCAGAGGTGGTTAACGCTGGTACTTGATCTTCTCGTTACCGCTTCTGCTGTCCTCTTAGTCCTATTCGCGGTAATAACCCAGTCGACCTCTCCCGGCTATTTAGCCGTTGCGATGTATACCGTAATAGGCTTCAGTGAATCACTTTCCAATCTCCTGATGTCATGGACTGCCTTGGAAACTTCGCTTGGTGCTATTTCTCGCCTCAAGATATTTGTCAAGACGACCCCGCAGGAATCCGAGCCTTTGCTGAAAGATCAAGTTCATCCCCCACGAAGCTGGCCATCTGTGGGTGAGATATCATTGCAGGGTGTTCAAGCCCGATACAACCTAACGGAACAGGATAGCTCAACTCCTCCGGTCCTGGACATTGTATCTCTCAAGATCTCTTCAGGTCAAAAAGTCGCTATCTGTGGTCGTACCGGCAGTGGCAAGTCTTCCCTCCTAGCGACATTGCTTAAAATGGTCGATTACACGGGTACGATACGAATCGACGACGTGGACATTGCCAACATTTCAACTGGGGAGCTACGCTCCAGGCTAAACGTGATCTCACAGCATCCCGTACTGTTTCCTGGAACCTTCCGCTCAAATCTAATTCTCCCCAATCAACAAACCACTAGCAGTAATGCCGCAGCACGCCGCTTGCCACCAACGGACAAAGAAATAATTAATGTGCTAGAAAGGCTTTCGCTTTGGGAAACGATTCAAAAGTTTGGCACGCTCGACACAGACGTGGGGAACATTTCGCTTTCCTTAGGCCAGCAACAGCTAGTGTGTCTAGCGAGAGCGATTCTGCGCAAGTCGGAGAGCAGGATCTTGATATTAGACGAGGCTATGAGTGCCGTGGATAGTGAGACGGAGAGGATGATGGTGGAGGCCCTGGAAAGGGAGTTTGCGGAACACACGGTGCTGTCCGTGGTTCACCGCCTGGATACTATTAGGAATTATGATACCCTTCTGGTGCTGGATATGGGGAAGATAGTGAAGTTCGGGTCGCCTGAGGACCTGATCGATGAGGGTGGGAGGCTAGTCAATGCTTAAGGGAGTATGTGCGAGGCATTAGCAAAGATACGAATAAAGAAGGTTCGGGTGATCTTTGCTCTGGAAATTCTTGCTAAGCGATCTAAAACCCTTCATCAAGTAGCGGCTCGATCCCCAGGGAAGTTGAAGCAAAACCAGGTCGAGTTTGGCGGCCGAAAGGAGTGGGTGTCTGAAGTGCGAGGTTGGTTTCCACCATTGATTCGCTCACCTTTAGTGAGAGAGATATAGGCGGCAAACCCCCTGCTCTCCTGCTCTGGGGACCCATCTAATCAAACCTACGTGGATCTGATGCGAGGTTCGAGCATCAAACAACCCGTCGCGTTAAAGTCCAGGTACCTCTTCAGACTGCACGTCTAGGCGGAGTACCTCTCTTGATTAAGTGTCCCGTTAGCGAAACGAAGTGCTACACGCACGTTCCCACGGCCGTTAGGGTGCAGACTGTTAGTGGGAGTTCACCTAAGCAGACCCATGTAAGTCGTTCCGGTCAGCCTTACCCTGACTAAAGCTCCAAGTTCTAAGATAAAATAATTTAAACATTATCTGCGGCTTTGAGATTCTTCTAAATATCCTTTGCTTCAAGACTATGGCGTTTCTAGAATAGAGTGTCGCATAGATTATATGTTGTTTCTAACTATACTCGTCGCCTAAGAATCACCCGCGCACTGGCTTCTTTAAAAGTCGCCTGAAGTATAGAACCCTGCCCGCTTATGCATTCCTAATGTTAAGGTGATAAGCATTATAACCTATGTTATTAATAGTCCACTAGAAAATATATTACTAATAAGAGCGTCCTGTCTGCTAGCAGTTATCTACAGGATATAGTAATGCATTATCTATTTTAAAGTATAAGAGCCCTGCTATTACTAAATAGTTAACTAGGCGCAGCTTATTTTATTTAAGTTTAATAAGACCCCAGCTTTATAACTCTAGACTTAATATAATTTAACTGTTATTTAATTATTATGTCTTGCTTTAAGGGTAAAGGTTAGGGGTATATGTAATAAACTGGGTTCCTAGACCTAAGTATAGGATATTCCTAAGGGATAAACTGTTAGTTTAAGTAAATAGCTTTAATAAGAGAGCTATCTAGGTTTATATTAGCAGAGAGGTTAGGTTAGTAATTAGGCAGTTAATAGTAATAAATAGTTATATAGTAAGGCTTTTTAATTAAGCAGTAAATATTTAAGTTCTAATTTATATTAAAGTATAGTGCTATATTAATAACTAGCTATTTAAACTATTTAAATAAGTAATATAAAT
>NW_027395667.1:0-81039 GCF_004382785.1 Trichoderma ghanense
GCCCTCGCACCTGCATCGGCATACCCTCAGCGCCTTTGAGCTGATGCATATCCCGACGGCTTCACTACACACATTATAGGCCGTTCCCCCCCTCCGCCCCCAATGGCTACCCCCGGCGAACCCAGCCTGATGATGTCGGACGGCTTGGCCCCGCGACGCCCTGGAGGCTTCCCCTCGTCCTCGTCAGCTCGTCCGCGCGGGCCGCCCTCAGAGAACATGGGCACGCCTCGGGACGACTATGGCGAGGGCGACGCATTTGCCGACGACCAGCTGCCGCGCAGCTCGCGTATCCCTGATGCTGCGAGCATCCCCAAGGTCGAGGACCGGATTGGCTTGCTGGTCCAGGATCACTTTGAGGGCTTCATCGAAAAGTGAGTGAACCGAGGACGTCTCCGAACTGGTCTTGGCTCTTGGCTCTTGACTCTTGACTAACCAAACGATCCCTTCCTTGACGATAGCTTCATTGAAGATCCGCTCTCATCAGGCGCACCCCCCTCGAGCGCCGTCACAACCAACAAGTATTACATTGCCCAGATCAGGGGCATGCGCACATATCAGCTCTCCACCTTCTACGTCGACTACAAACACCTCGCCTCCTGGGAGAATGGAAGTTTGGCAGACGGTGTCATCCGTCAGTACTATCGATTCCTCCCCTTCCTCACCGCCGCCCTGCACAACATGATTGCGAAATACGAACCGCAATACTTCCGCGAGCACCGACAAGCCACCGCATCCAGCAAGCTGAGCACCTCTGGCGCCAGCCAATACGGCTCGGGAACGCAAAGCGACTTTTCTCAGAGGAAGAACGAGCACCAGCAGACGGACAAGCTGTTTTCCATTGCCTTTTACAACCTCCCTCTTGTCTCGCGCATTCGAAGCCTGAGAGCCGCCAACATCGGCCAGCTGCTCTCCATCTCCGGCACTGTTACGAGAACCTCAGAGGTGCGGCCCGAGTTGTCGTTGGCCACATTCGTCTGTGAGGCTTGTCGAGCTGTCGTCCCCAACGTCGAGCAAACATTCCGATACACCGAACCAACCCAATGCCCCAACCAGACGTGTCAGAACAGAGTCTCATGGCAGCTGGACATTCGGCACAGCACGTTCGTCGACTGGCAAAAGGTCCGCATCCAGGAAAACAGCTCCGAGATCCCCACGGGCAGCATGCCTCGCACCATGGATGTCATCCTGAGAGGCGAGATTGTTGACCGTGCCAAGGCGGGTGAAAAGTGCGTCTTCACAGGTGCTCTGATTGTGGTGCCAGACGTCAGCCAGCTCGGCCTTCCCGGCTTGCGCCCCACGGCCGTTCGCGACGATCGCGGCGCGCCTCGAGGTGCTGACGTTGGAGGCAACGGCATCACGGGCCTCAAGGCCCTTGGAGTCCGAGACTTGACGTACCGCCTGGCGTTCCTTGCGTGTATGGTTGCCCCTGATACCACCTCCACCGGCCAGTCCGCTGCCAGTGGCGCCATCGATGTAGTCAACGCTCTCACTCAGAATGGCGGCAACACCTCCGAGGGTGCTGAATCAGTCGAGGAAGCTCAGGCTGCCGTCCTAGCGTCCATGAACAGGGCTGAAATTGACGACCTGCGATCCATGGTCCACGGAGACCACATCTACTCCCGATTGGTCAACTCTATTGCGCCGGCCGTGTACGGCCACGAAGTAGTCAAGAAGGGCATTCTGCTGCAGCTCATGTCGGGTGTTAGCAAGACAACCGCTGAAGGAATGCAGTTGAGAGGCGACATCAACATCTGCATTGTTGGCGACCCTTCGACGTCCAAGTCGCAGTTCCTGAAATATGTCTGCTCCTTTGCTCCGCGTGCAGTGTACACCAGCGGCAAAGCCTCGTCGGCTGCCGGTTTGACGGCTGCCGTTGTCAAGGATGAGGAAACGGGAGAGTTCACCATCGAGGCCGGTGCGCTCATGCTTGCTGACAATGGCATCTGCGCCATTGACGAGTTCGACAAGATGGATATCGCGGATCAGGTTGCCATTCACGAAGCCATGGAACAGCAGACCATTTCTATTGCAAAGGCCGGCATCCAGGCCACGCTCAACGCGCGTACGAGTATCCTGGCTGCGGCCAATCCTGTGGGAGGCCGCTACAACCGCAAAACCACTCTCCGTGCCAACATCAACATGTCAGCACCCATCATGTCTCGTTTCGACCTGTTCTTTGTCGTCCTAGATGAGTGCTCCGAGCAGTTCGATCGCCACCTTTCCGAGCACATCGTCAGGGTCCACCAGCAGCGCGACGAGGCCATCACACCGGAGTTTAGCACGGAACAGCTGCAGCGGTACATCCGCTTTGCAAGGACATTCCGCCCCGAGTTCACGGATGAGGCGAGGGAGACCCTTGTTGAAAAGTACAAGGAGCTCCGGGCCGATGATGCCCAGGGTGGTGCCGGCAAGAACTCTTACAGAATCACCGTCCGTCAGCTTGAGAGTATGATTCGTCTGTCCGAAGCTATTGCCAAGGTCAATTGCGTCGAGGAGATCTCCTCCGACATGGTCATTGAGGCCTATAACCTGCTTCGCCAAAGTATCATTTCTGTTGAGCACGACGACATCGAGATAGAGGAGACGGAAGATGTTCAGGAAGACAGCGAAACGCTTCGCCGCGCGGCAGATGCGGCTTCTGGAACCACTCCTGCACAGGACCATGAAGGCGACGCTGCCATGGGCGAAGAGGGTCAGGACGGCGTATCACAATCCGCCGCCACCAAGAAGAAGTACACCATTTCTTATGACACGTACATTCACATGGTCAACATGTTTGTCCAGCGGGTGACTGAGGATGAGGCCGGCACCGGCGACGGTGTCGAGGGCAGCGTCCTGATTAACTGGTATTTGGAGCAGAAGGAAGCCGAGATGGAAAGCGAGGAGGACTACCACAGAGAGAAGACTCTCGCCAACATGGTTTTGAAAAAGATGGTCAAGGTAAGCTTTTCCCCCGTCTTCTCTCTTCAAGCAACGAGCATAGACTAACAACATCCTCTCAATAGGAAAACATCCTCATGGCGCTCAGGGGCGAAGGTCTGACCGAGGGCGCAGGCCCCTCTACGCCTATGAACGTTATCTATGTCTTGCACCCCAACTGTGCTGTTGAAGACATTTAAGCAGAGAAATCTCGGCCTTTTCTCGATACATGTCCTTATAGTACCATTTCTATCTGTTTTGGTTTACTATCTGGGGGCTTTAAAGAGTGAATGAGGTAGCAGAAGGGGGACGGGGATGGGAAATAGTACTGCCATGATATCATGAACTTGAAGGGGAGTTTGGAGTTGAACGGGTATATAAAAATGAACAAATGACATGTTGGAAGGGGATGCCGGGAGGATATGCATCGACAATGATAGACTGATGAGCAAAAGAATCCTTCTTTTTGGATTGCACCGTGGGAAGCATTCAGCCTTCTTTTCTTTCATTTTATAGTAAACTGGAAGCAGTTCTTCTCAACTTCTCTCCAAGGACTATCGTGTTCCATTAAGGCTCCTCGTGCAGATGAATCTTCCACTCAGAGCCTTTCCCCTTCCTTAGGGTAAGATAGAAAGCCTCCAAATGGCAGCTCATACATAGCGAAACTGCCGTCGAAATCACGGAAGAACACCATCACAAACATCAAAGTTGAAGAAAAAAAAGAAGTGCGTTTTTTTTTACTTTGGTTTGCTTTCTTTTGCTTTCAACATACCCTTACACCATCTTCACAGAGAGTCAAATCAATTCGTATCCCCTCGCAAGGAGAATAACCGGACAGGCAGAGGTAAAAGGGCCGTAAGGCAAGGGCCAGGTAAAGTAAGGCAAGGTAAAGGGAGTCAGACACGACTAGTACAATAAGAAGCAACATCTAGCCCAACTCCGCCGAGCCCTTTCATCTTGACGGCAGCCATCCACTTCAAGGAGGAGGAAAAGGCCAGTCGTCTCTCTTCTTCTTCCTTTCTGTCTCATCTCCCCCTTACTCCCTATCCCCTCGTCCTCTCCCCAAAGCCGCCGCCCGATTTCCCTTGCCCTTGTTTTCCACAGTGTCCTTGAAAGACACCCCTCTGGTACCATTGAACCATGTGCTATCAGGTACGTCCATAACAAACGCGTCAAAAAGAGAATAAAAAGCGTGTGTATATACATACACCACGCCTCTGGTAACAAGTCCAGAGACAAATCGGATTTCATTGTACGCAGATACGGACTCTGCAGTGAACATAGTAGTCAAAGTCAGCCTGTCTTCTCCATCCGTCCCCGAATAGAGAGAAGACCGGAAGCTATCGTGTCAATGGCCTCACAGGCTAAGATGTCGGGTGAGAAGATGGCGCAAAAGGCAGGGGAAGAAGCAAAACTAGGTCGTGTGTGTTCATTTGCTTTGCCAGTCCACGAGGGAGCCGGCCGTGACCCTTTCCTTCCCAGCATATCCCAAGAAGGTCGGTCAAAGATTGTTTACATAGAACGGGTTTTCATCTAATTAGATGATGAGCCCTGCTCACGAGGTTGTGAGAACCGGTTCCAGTTATCAGATCCACGACTCCGATATCCACCACGGCTGCCACGGCTGCCACTGCTTGGATTCGCGGCATCTCCGTAGCTATTGGAAAACTCCTTCTTGCCGTTGCCACTGCCACCGCCGTTGCTGTTACCGCCTCCTCCACCACGAGAACCGTGGCCACCACCTCGGTGTCGTGAGGATGGCCTGTGACTTCCTCGCCCGCCTCTCGCTGCAGAAAAGGGGATCGTGGCCGTCCTAGGCTCACTCATCCCTGGAAAGAGAATCCTCACAGCATTACCGCCGCCAGCAACCTCGGCCGGGAAATAATATGGTTCGGCAACCGACGGCTGTACGAAGAACCTCTTTGGCATCGGCTTGATGCTTGCCGCAGGCTGCCATGCTGCTTCGGGGGCATTGTGCGGAAGTCTAATCCGCGGCAGAGAGCCCATCTCCTGCTCTTCAAAGCACTCCTCTGCCATGGGCTTCGAGGTCAGCGTCTGGGGGGTTTCCGTTGCGTGTTGCACAGTTACAGCAGGCAAAGAGACGGTTGTGGGCTGTTGGTGGCTCGTATGATCCAGCGCATGCCGACTGGCGGGGTCTATTCCCATATGCTTCGGCGGAGACGCCTTTCCACCATTCAAAAGGTTGTTAATCTTGTCTTGCCAGTTTCCTTGTGACGCCTCAGAGACTCGTCGCGCGGGATAACCATGGGGGATGGGGGCGCGAGATATCTCTCTGGAGGGCGCCCTATTGGTCCACGGATTACTCGCTTTAGCTTGCAGTGCCTGGGCGGCCACCATGGCGGGAGGGAGCTTGACCACTGGTTGCGGCTTGGGTAATGAGACATGCGGACGCGTGTGGTCTCCTTCATACACCGGGTGGCCTTCCATAGTTGGCGGCGGAGGAGATGGCGTAGAGGGACGGAGCGGTTCGATGATACCGACCTCAGCGCGCACATCTCTCGTGGGGAAGAATCGAGAGGGCCGCGACTGAGGAGTTGCGGTTGGACCGTTCGGGGACAAGACAGAGCTGCCGGCCCCGTTTCCAAGGACTCCAGACTGGCCACCCATGATGGAATCCTCAGTGTTCTTCAACTGAGCCTCGCTTGAACTCACGGCGCGCCTGGTCCCATCCCCTGGGATGTGGACGGGGCGCCATGTGTCCTTGATTGTTGGCTGGGCGTCCTCTACCGAGATCCCACGCTCAGCCAACTGACGCTCACGGCCTGTCCGCTCAGCCAGCTTCTCCGCGTGAATCCTCTTGTCGTTCTCAGCCACGGCCGTCACCCATTTGGTCGCAAGCTCAGCTCCCATGTTTCCATATCGCGTAGCACGCGAGCCAATAGGCGCGGGGACTTGGTTGCGGCTATGCGAAGACTGGACGGAAGTGGGAGGAGCAATAGGGGCAGGGGCATTACTGGTTGAAGCCGGCTGGGCGGTTGCACCAGATACGCGGCTGAGTTGAGGGTTAAAGGTGCCATTTCCGAGTCCGTTGTCGTTATCTGGGGAGCTCCACACATTCCGGGGCGTCCCGGTAGCCCACGAAGAGAACCGGTCGGGTCGACCGCCCCAGACACTGGTAGGCTCTGCATCTTGGCTGTGAGATAGCCGCCTGCTCGTCGGTCCCGCCGGCGGGACCATGTTTGTTGATGGGGCATCTCTATGGCCGAACCCAGGCTTTTCGATATGAGGTACACTGGCTGCGTCATTCCTACCAGGATCTGTCTGATGCGGATGGTCTGCTTTCGCGGTGGGTGGTGCCGAGGTTTGGTCACTGGACGCCGCTTGCTGGCTCGGCGTCGGTTTCGCTGCTTGTTCCTTGGGTGCCTCTTTCGCCTCAGTCTTCTTTTGCGGGGGCGGCCCCATGGCTTCTAGTTTCTTCTGTATACGCTCTCGGCGTGCAGCCTCCTCGCGAGCCTCTTGCTCTTGCCGGCGTTTCCTAGCCTGCTCAATACCCTCACGCATCAGTTTCTTTTGGAACTCGATGTCATCTTCCAGCTTATGGGAGGGAGGTGGTGCTTGGTGCTCAGGGTGTGAGTTTCCTTGATGAGGAGCGGCGAAGCTTGTTCCAGGAGAGGGTCGCGAAGTTGGATCGTGCAATGGCTGGTGTCTAGATTGTCCCTGACTCATCACGGATACCGCCACGGGAGAGACTGGGCTCTCCAAGACTGAACCTGCCATAGAGCCTCTCCGAATACTGAGGAACTCGGGGCCCGGTGGAACAGAGCCATCATGTCCCTTGCTCAGACGCTGCAAATATGATCCGCTGCCACCGCTAACATTGGAGGACCCGCGGCGTCGTCCAAATGGCGCATCCGGGGCAGTACGGCTAGTCTGGAACGCGGCAGAAGGCTCGGCTGGGTGGTCTGGTGGAGGTCCACGCTGTAGCAAGGCGGGATACCTGGTCTGGGAATCGGAACGCATCGACGGGCGTCGGTCGGGAACGGGTTCATATCGTCCGGATCGCGAGTTAAAGAGCTCCTTGTTTCCATACGACGACCTGTCTCTCCAAGTTGAGCGCGAGTAATCGTCGGCCCCCATCTCTCGATGAGGTGGAGGATTCATGTTATTGGAAAAGGATGAATCTCGCAAAGAACCGCGCGGCGGATACGCCGACTCTATGGATCCAGGTGATGCTTTCTTGACAGGCGGCAAGGTAGCCCACGGTGACTTGGCAGGCGCTGGCGGTGCTGGAGGTTTCGCAACGAGAACCGGCTTTTCCTGAGCAGCGCTCTTAAGCACCAGCCCCTTTCCAGACGGAAGACCCCCAGATTTGGGCACTGGAGTACTCGTGGCGGCCGGAGGCGCTGGGGAGGAGGGCTTCTCGGGTGAAGCCTCCTTGGCTGATTCCGACGCACGCTCTGCTGCCCGCGCTGCCTCGTCGGGATGGGGCAGAGTGGTCTTGGTGCCATCTCCCCAGGTGATGGCCTCGGGGGCCCAGTCATCGTCGTCGTCATCGATGTCTGCCCACTTGTTCTGCCCTTGGGTATCTTCTTCATTCAGGCGACTAGCCATGTGAATTCCATACTTTTTGAGCTCTTCATCGGTGAACTTTTTGGGTTCGGGGGCTGGAGTCGCTAGACAACAAGTGTGAGATCGGGTTAGTTTAGGCTCATTCTCCAAATCTGGGGTCGATCGGGTCACGTACGCCTGTTCTTGTTCCACACAGCATTTGGATCAGGCGCAGCAGCCGGCTTTCCGCCATTCGCCAGTGATGAAAATCGCGGAGACGAGGTGCCGGTACCGCTACCAGACTTTGCAACCAACCGTGGTCGTGATATGGACAAGGTGGCGGAGCCGGTCGGCGGGGTACTCGAGCCCGCAGCTGGCTTGTCGCTGGTCTTGGACGAGACGCTAGGGTTTGCCTTGGAAGCCAGGAACGTCTTGTTGACCGAGACGGCCTTGAAGGTGGTCGGCTTCTTGGCCGAAGAGCCAGTGCGGCTTATGCCTTTCTCGCCATCCTTTGCGCGCGACGCTTCGGTGTCCGATCCCCCACTCACACTGACGTCTGCCGAGTTAATCTGGTCCTCGACATTCGTGATGCGTTTGTTTGCGATGTCTTCAGGGAGGGGGGAGCCTCCGTTTACAGCCGGCGGCTCCAATTCGCCATGTCGAGAGTCGGACGCCTGCGGATCGAGCAACATCAGGTTAGCACAGCTCATAGCACACAAGGCTCCGTTACACCCATGAGAGGATGGGGCTGAAAAGCAGGGCTGCGCCGACGCCACTACAGCGGCGTCCTGCGAGCTTTGCAACAGCAGGGGACGAGGCGCCTCACAGATTGCGGTTCGTTGGAGGCAAACACATCAGCTGAGTTGTCGGTGGAGGGCTCCGTGGCCATCATCCGTCGTGGTGGCAAGTGTGCGCCGGTGGGAGTCGTAAGATGCGAACTCTAGCCAGAAACAGGAGCAGAAACACCAAATCGCCTCTCGAGGGTTTCGACTAGGAACAGGGTCTCACGGTGTGTTCGTTTGCCCTGAGCAGCACCCAAGAGAAAGGCCGCAGCGTGGGATCGACGAGGGCAGAGGAGACGAAGAGGAGGGGGAGCTGGAATCGCGAGTGGAACGACCTGATGCTCTCGAGAGAATGCAGGCGACGGCGGCGAGCGGTGCAAGCGGAGTCTTCGGGGGCTGAGTCCTCTCTTCCAGGGCCTCGCAGCGAGGGTCGGTGTCGGCGGAAGGCGTCGTCAGGATGAGTCGCCAGGCTCGAGAGGCTTCGGCTGCAATTTGCTTGCAATCGTGATGGTGAGGTGGAAGCGACCTGATTTTCGAAGCTGCAGGCCGTTTGGTTATGGCCTAGCGCTGAGTGGGAAACTTCCGCCTGATCGGGGGGCCCGTGCGCGCCAACGGCCACTGAAGCCACTGAAGCCCCGGTGTGGGAGCGCTGAGGACAGCCGCAAGCCGACCAGCCCGCAACCAGTCTAGGGCCTATTGTTCAGGCGTGCTTGGGTACTATTGAGAGCGGCTGAGGTTGACGGGAGCATTGGATGGAACTTCTGCACAGTGTCTATGAATTCTGCACCGCCTGTCCCGGACAGGATGGCGAATTGAATGCTGACCAAGAATACATAGTAACGGCAGACACAGCCGCCCTGAACTCTATTGGCGAGAGCCCTGGTGAATTGCGGCATGTCTCGAGTGAATTCAAGCACAATATGAGCATATCCAATAGCCGTCTGTTTGTCCTGCCAGCCAGGCAGGCTGTCATCATCATCAGCAGATCCTCACTGAGTGACTCATGGCACGGTCGATCAGGTTCCATTCAATTCACTTGCTGCCCGTGTTTGTAGAGACCAGTCAGACGACCAGGACGGAATATGACAACCTTGACAAGATGAAACGGAGTATTGATAGCTTATACTTCCACCTTATACTTCCAATCCAGTGAAAGAAACATTGCCGCACAATTACACCTCCCATCGCCTCTCGATATTTCCGCTTGATATCCTTTGTCCACAACGTTTGTGTGCCTTCTAACACCAGAAAGAGAGGCAGAAGAGCAAGGGCGAAGTAGGTTGATTAACTTTAAGACCCAGCATAATCAGCGTCGTTTCGTCCATCATTCACACCGCCGAATAGGAGAGGAGCAAAATATTCAATGCGTGTCTGATAGTACATAAGGAAGTCCGGGCGTGGGCATACACGGCACCGTTCTAAGTCTATTTACATGGCCACTCGTCGTCTCGAGAAGAGCGGCATCAACAAACCATCCATAGTACTTTAGTGCGCATTGTTCTTGTGGTGACCTATTCCAAAACATTAGCTACCGAGTACCGTACCGCAACAGACAGCTCCAGGTACTTACGCAGGTGGAAGTAGTAGTTTTGAGCGTAACCAATGGCGATGAGGAAGACCAGGGCGTGGACGATGGCTATACAATTCGAGGCATGTCAGCTTGTATCCCGCATCTGAGAACTTTTGGAACGGGTTCACATCGTACGCGTAGCAGAAGGGTTCTTGCCAAAGTACTTGGCCTGGTAGCGTCCGAGGAGACCCTTGGGCTTGACCTCAGGGGCGGCGCCCCGGGGCAGCTTCTCGTAGAAGCTCACGACACGCTGCATGCGCAGAGCATCAGGAGCAGCACCAATTGCCTAGCATCGAGGATCCTTTGTTAGCCGAGAGTCCATTGTCCCGCATGTCGTCCGACCAGATCCTCGCAGTCCGTCTTCCTCGCACAGCAATCCATTCCCGTCCATCATTGCGCTCTCTACTGGCTTCTTCGAGGATTTTTCGACATGCGCGATTCGGCGTTGTGTATCGTATCATCTGGGATAGCATCATACCTTGGGGGAGGCAATCTACATATTCTCTGTTAGCCAAACGTCTAGCAACCCGAACAAGCCACCACGGATCTCACCTTGGGGGGAATGAGCGTCGAAAGCGCTCGGCGAGTGACGAAGCTCATGGTGTCGGATAACGAGGAATAGACGCTCGACAGAGATGGGCGGAATGTTGAGGAATCGCTGGATTTGAACGCTCCCATGTGCCGCAGCAGGCGCAAGAGGTTCTTTGCCGAAAAGCACTCGTTCTCGGCAAAACATCGCTCCGCACCGCCCAATCAGCACTCGCCGCCGTCGCCCCGAACCATTATTCGCCGCAAACCACCATCGCAAGCGACCGTCACAGACGAAAGAAAACGGTTCCCCCAATCTCCCTGCTTTCAATTCGAGAAAACCACGGGAATTGCTGTCCAGCCATGGCGCCCCTCAGAACTCAGTCGGCCGCTCGCCTGCTGCACAATGCCGTGCGCCCACGGATCGCGCTGGCCTCGGTGCCCCGCCGCTTTGGAAGCTCTGTCAACTCGCCCGCCGACGTCGTTCCTGCGATGCCCGGCGCCGCCAACCAGCCCGACTACGATGCCCCCGTCGACAAGGCTACCTCGTACGAGCAGCGATCTTGAATTGGAGACGGAATTTGAAGGCTAATCGGGACACAGAACATTCACTCCAGTCCCC
This sequence comes from Trichoderma ghanense, assembly GCF_004382785.1. Taxonomy (NCBI): domain Eukaryota; kingdom Fungi; phylum Ascomycota; class Sordariomycetes; order Hypocreales; family Hypocreaceae; genus Trichoderma; species Trichoderma ghanense. The sequence goes on from NW_027395667.1 coordinate 10,931, forward strand.
AAGCGTGTGCAGGACGGCACTGAAGAGGTCCTCGCGGCCGCCGTCATCTCGGGTGCTCCTATCGAACTCCAGGCACGGACAGTTCGGTTAGTTTGATCTCCGGCCACCTCGTCTCAACGATCTACTTCTTTTCTGACCCAAATGTCTAGCATCTACAAGGAGACCAAGCCCGCTACACAGTCCGGCGACTTCAGGGGCGAGCGCTGGCGAATGGACTGGGACGTCCTGCCCAAGGGACACCGATGGGAGAACCCGCTGATTGGATGGCAGTCTTCGGGAGATTTCATGCAGGGAACACACATCAACTTCATGTCCAAGGAGGACGCCATCCATTTCGCGGAGAAGCAGGGCTACGAGTACTTTGTCCAGGAACCCAACTCGCGAAAGTTCACACCCAAGGCCTACGCAAACAACTTCCTCTACACGCCCAACAAGTTGAAGCACGTCCGGACAAAGTAAGGCATCAGATATGCCTGTCCTTGTCTGGTTATTAGAAGAAAAATCATTACCAAAGTTTTTTTTTTTTTTTCAATCCACGAATTAGTCTGCAGACTCGTGACGATGTTGCTGTATTTATTTGACTCGATTGGTACGCTACAAGGCAAGCCGTTTAGCTGCACCGAAGCTGGTATAATGAGAGAAAGAATAGCTACAGAACAGTCTTTCCATCACTGCCAGTGCAAGTGGTCCATTGCTTCACGCATTCTCTATGTCCTTCGCCAAACTTGCATGATGGTAGTGGACGGGAGGTTTCGGTTTCATGGATGCGCCGGCTTATACTGCTCCATGCGGCGTATTGAGCGAACAGTCCGTGGCATCATGCGCATCAATTATCATTATGGTAATAGCGTTGTATGGTAGAAGGTTTTGGGGGGCGAGCGCAGTAGTCATAAGCATCATTCAATGGTTCAGGTCGTCATCATGGGTTCATGTCCGTTCTCGGAGTTATAGGTTCGCCAAGGTTGGTTTGAGGGCTCTTCACCTTTCAATCCGATATCGAGACGATCCGGAAGGCTGGTTCCTTTCTCTCGCGCCGCATTTTCTGCCCAGGCTCTCATCTTAACGAGCTGGCGAATGGCAGCATCGCGGCGAATCGATTGCTTTTCCAGCATCGCCTTGTTCACCTTGTCTGCGGCTTCACGGCGGAGACCAGGGTCAAGCAGGGCTGCCAATTGCGGCTCTAGCTTGTCGGGGCTGAACAGTAGCAGAGCCATGGTTGTTTCCAGATCATCCAAAAAGAGGCGGTTTGTGGAAGCCCGCGGACCGAGTTGCTCCGTAGCAAATTTCAGCGCAGGACTGATGTCTCCCCCCGATGCATTGCATGTTCGGATTAACTCGACGAGTTGAAGGCGCAGCAGAGAAAAGTGCAAAGCATTGTCTTCGTCCAAGATCTGAATCGCGTGTTAGAAACGATTAACTGATGTCTAAGCCAGAATAACAGGATGCAAAGGCAGGACAAGGTGAAGTATCATAAAAAAGTGGTGTTTCTCATCACGGGCCGGTAAACCGGCCATATGCGTGGTGCATGTATAAACTCTTGTTTTAATCATGAAGGGGTTGAAGGGAGGGAGCCGCGGCGGCAGTGTACGCGACCTACCTCAGGATCATACTCGTTCAGAGTCTCAATGGCAGCTTGGATGTTGCCACTATGGATGCAGTTCTGGATCTCCTGCCTCGTTTCGATGTCCGAGGTGTCCTGCAGTGGCGGCAAGTTTGCCTCTTTCGAGAACCTTGCGGCCGCATTTGGGTAGCCCTCCATGGTCAAATAGTCCAAAATCAAAGCATTAATATCGCTGGATGCCAGTCAGCAATCCATACCGGCCAGAACAGCAGGAAGAAGAGGAAAGAAGGACAGATGCTCTTGTAGGGTTCAGGCAAAGAAGAAGATTATATCGGTTTTCCGCAGGAGTTTTCTCGGAGAGATTCCCATTGATATCGTGTTCATCATGTAGGAGGCATCGTGTCTAGGGAGGGGGGAAGAGTGCTCTCATCATACGTACTTTTTGGGAGACTTGACCCCTTCGACACGCCTCTCAAAGGCATGTTTAGCCGGAGTGGCTGTAGAAGCCGACGACATCTGCGCAGAGAGTCAGGACATGGCGCGGGGTGCAAGGCGCAAGAGGGGGCCGTCACGGCACCGTACCATGGAGGTCAACGGCTGTCCCGCAGACAGTCGGCAGCAGCTCTAGTTACAGTCAGGCAGCAGCGGAATTGCGGCAGATGCGACAAATGCGTAAACTGGGAGGCTCATGGCGTGCGCGGGCAGCCAAGGAGGAAGCCGGAGATGCCACCGTTCAGCGCATTGGCAGGCCGGAGTCGTGGAAACCGCTGGCTCGCGAAGAGGCTGAATCTGGATGCGGCGGGAAGTGAGATGAGACGAGGGAAAAGTTTGGTATGTATGAGGAAAGGGAAGCGATTTTCAGCGGCGGCAGAGGAGCAGCAGATGCCCTTTTTGGAGGGTGGGCAGCCCCGTTCCCAGGCGGCCATACGGGCCAATGAGGTGGCGGAAACAGCTCAGAGACGCTCCACAGTAGGTAGCTTTTTGCGGCTGCTCTACCCTCAGGGCTCTGGTGGGGGACGACGCTTACATAACGCGACGGTGGAGAGACCCCATCAAGTAACGTAATGGAACGAACCCGTCTCATGAGGGCTTGGCGAAGGTGAAGGTGAGAAGCGAAGAAAAAGCAGAGGGAAACTTTTCAAAGAGAAGAAAGTCTTGAAGATCATCTGTGGGAGGTATCACGCTTGGGACAGATACGTTGTACCTTAAGTTGGTAGTCATCATGTAGAGTTGATGTCAGTGAGCTAGGGCTCTTCAGGAGGTTGAAGTCTGCAAGACCAGGTCTGCTGCAGTAGCGTACTCCGTACTCCCAGGTACATCGTTCGTGTCGGCGCACCCCGTCAGATGCAGCAGAAGCGGCGCAACGTTGATGGAGAGCACTCTGCAGGTTGTAGCTTTCGGGTATCGATACATCGTAGGTGGCTCTTGGTGCAGGTCCGTCTCCTCCGACTTGGCAGCCACGACACCGAGTCTTGGCCAGCCAGAAGGAAGGAGCCTTGAGGCCATTGATTGAGCAAGACCGCTGGAGGCTAAAAGGGAGCACGAGACAGGGCTGCCTGATCAAAGCTCGACAACCACCACAATCTTCTCTGGGCTGCTAAAGATGTCGGTCCGCCATCAGCCTCACATCGAGGCTTCCTCAATCTCTAGACGCTGCCAACCATGTGAGCGTTAGCTTGACCGGCACATGCTTCCAATGGCTGATTAGGTGCAGCGCGGCGCGGTGCCTGTGCCTCACCAAGCCCTATCAGACCTATCAGGCGCCTCACAAGTCGCCCTGGATGGGGACTATCCGCCATTATCCGCCATTATCTTAGCGGGCCATGCTGTCGAGCGGGCATCTCCGTGCCACGCCCTCGAAGCCTCGATTCCGGTGGGTTGCCGGGCCATAAAGCCACACAAAGACAGCAGCGCAGCCCGATAAGATTTTGTCCTGCGTGCTGACCGTCAGTTTACCATCTATTCCACTCTATCGATCGTCGTTCGCTACCTCCTGCTCTGCTCCCCTTATTCGTGCTCTCCAAGGTCTTGTCGCCTCTGGTCTCGCAAAACCGCCTTCAGCTCTCGGCTCTCAGCAGCAGCCCCTACGGCATCACTGGCGCCGGACAGAAAAACTCGCCTTGGACACTACCGACGGGGTGGATCACGCGAGCCACTTCCCACTTGATCAACTCTTGTACCCTAGGATAAAAGCAAAAGCGTAGCCCTCTGCTTGCTCTTCATCGGCAACGACGGCCTGTCGGTCAAAAGCCAAAGTCACGGTCTGAGCCAGCGTTTGTCCTGGCGGTAGCAATGTCGCAGCTCGAGAGCCATGTCACGGTTCAGAAGCGAGCTTACTACTCTCCGCCATGGGCAGATGTGAGCATCATTGCCATCGCTGGCAGCTCGGGCTCCGGCAAGTCGACGCTGTCTCAGACTATCGTGAAGAAGCTCAACCTGCCCTGGGTTGTCATTCTTTCCATGGCATGAACTCCCCTAGGAGAAGCAACTGGTTCCGGATTGTCGTGGCTAACGACCAGAGTAGGACTCGTTCTATAAGACATTGACCCCTGCCCAGTCCAAATTGGCTTTTGCCAACGAGTACGACTTCGACTCACCAGACGCCATTGATTTCGATGCCCTCATCAGCTCTCTACGGGATTTGAAAGCAGGGTAACGATTACCTGCCGCCAATGAAGCCTTATTTCGGACATGCTCGTTAACCTTGCCTCTCCAGAAAGCGAGCAGAGATCCCCGTGTACTCTTTTGCCCATCATGCACGACTAGAGAGGACCACATCCATCTATTCCCCGCACGTGCTCGTTTTGGAAGGCATCTTTGCCCTCTACGACCCGCGAGTCCGTGAGCTATGTGACATGGGAGTATGCCAGCCTCCCCGACGGTGTGACAAGATTGGATCTGACTTGTTTTTTAGATATACTGTGAAGCTGATGCAGACACTTGTTTGTCGAGGAGAAGTAGGCCATTACCCTTGTCTGTAGAGATGCCGACGAAGATGCAACCGCTCACCATCTGTACCAGTCGTTAGAGACGTCCGGGAACGAGGGCGAGACGTCGAGGGCTGCATCAAGCAGTGGTTCGCCTTTGTGAAGCCCAACTTTGAAAAGGTGAGACTTCCCAGTCAGGCTGCGACTGTCCTAGCATGAAATGTTTCGCTTACGGAAGCTCGTTTTGTGTGAATCAGTATGTCGAGCCACAGCGCAAAGTGGCAGACATCATCGTTCCAAGAGGCATTGAGAATCGAGTAGCGCTTGGTGAGTTTTAGACGATTCCTTGACGAGAGTGGATCGATCCAGAGTGAGATGCTGGCTAATACTGAGCAATGATGTAAAGATATGGTGACTCAATTCATCGAGAAGAAGCTTTTCGAAAAGTCAACTCATCATCGCGAGGCATTGGCCAGACTGGAGGCCAAAGGCAAAGAAGAGCCTCTTTCCGACCGTGTCGTAGTCATGAGCGAAGGGCCTCAGATCAAATTCATGAACACCATTCTCCAGGATATCGACACGTCGGCCGAAGACTTCATCTTCTACTTTGATCGCCTCGCCGCATTGATCATTGAACAGTAGGTCGAACCAGGGCGTGTTTGACATCAAAGGCGGTGCATGCTGACTTGATTACAGGGCGCTGAACAACGTCCACTTTGAAGAGGCAACGATTGAGACGCCACCGGGTTACAAGTACAACGGTTTACGGCCCAAGGGAGAGGTCAGCGCCGTGATTGTGCTTCGAGGAGGGTCGGCCTTTGAGCCGGCTCTCCGAAAGACCATTCCGGACTGCAGGACGGGACGGCTTCTGATCCAGTCCAGCTACTCAACGGGAGAGCCAGAGCTTCATTACCTGCGCCTACCGGAAGATATCCACGAGCATGAGAGCGTGCTCTTATTAGACACACAAATGGCCAGCGGAGGAGCAGCTCTTATGGCTGTTCAAGTCCTTGTCGACCACGGCGTCGCACTGGAACGCATCGTCTTGGCCACTTATTCTGCCGGAAAAGTTGGCTTGCACAGGTTGATGACGGTGTTTCCAGAGATCACGGCCGTGGTGTGCAATCTTCTGCCACACGCGGAGCAGCGCTGGGTGGAAAAGAGATATTTCCGTTGCTGAGCAGCGAGCGGTCTGCAATTCTAATGACTACACCACCCTTGTTCACAAGCCATACCTACGACAAGGTGAATCGCCCTCTTCTCGGCCATGTGGAATCACCGGCGCTTGCTATCGAGAAGATCATGTCTCGATGGTTTTGACATCGATGATAATGACATGAGTGCATATATGCTGCGTGGATGAGTTGTGTGTGCATGATTGCCTGCAGTTTCCAGACAGGTTGCTGTGAAGCAACGGTGTTTGCCGGGTGCTTTTACATGCAAGGTCGTTGTCCGCATTGATGAATGTACTGAAGTGCCAGCATCCCTGAGCCATCTTCTTAGGGCCATGGTCATGTCCGCCCTGTCGGGGGAGTTTCCGAAAGGAAAACCGACGTCGGCGACCGCGACATGTCCGCGATGCCGAAGTGCAAGAGCCGACCTCCGGCACGCGATGCCTGGCTTGCGATGGGCCTCCTGTTTGGCCAATCTCCATGCATGAAGCACAAGTCGGCTACTTTCAAATTTTTTCCTTTGTCCTCCCTTTCCCAGCACAGGTAGTCAATTAGCCTTTTCAGTTTGTGTTGCGGGCATTTGCATACTTGTCTCTTTGGCATTGATCTTAGCCTCATCTAATCAGCCTTGCATCAGTCAGGCCTCACGCAGTATCTAGTCCATTTTTTTACGGAACACGCACGTAATGCAGTTTGCCTAGTAGCCCTTTTAGTAGTGACAATCAATTGAATTCAAGCTGTCGGCCTGCTTCTGCTAACATCACCATTAGATAATTGCAGCTCCATGCAGCTGGATCTGGCGGCGTTCCTGGTCCGCTGGCAAGGCCTGACCCTCAGACTCGGTGGGGACCTGGACGCCGGCTAGTGTGCTTTGTTCGAGCCTATGACGCCATGAGCTTTGCGCGGCATATCGCCAGTAATAGCGCACATGCCTGGACAGATGGACTAGGCTTCGTACAGTATTTCAATCGCAGAGGCAGGCCATGCCGTCTAAATCTCTCGCTCCCCTCTCCAGAGATTAATCAACCAGGCGTCACTTTGAGGAAGCAGAACTCAGCTGCTCCGTGCAACAATCAGCTTCACAGCGACCAGTGCCACCACTAACAGCTTCGCGAGAGCATCAATCAGCCAGCGGGGTGACAGACAACAAGCTGCTACCACCCGTATCAGCCGACTCGTCCTCGACTCCCTGCAATCCGTCAATCGGCGACATTCGAGGCCTCCATGAAGGAACTGCGTTGAGTCCATCGACTTGCTGTTGACGATGCCGCTGGCCTCAGCGCAATTGGGATCCCTCCGCCTGGCAGCGAGCGGCGGCTGCAGGCAGCGTCTCGCCCTCAGCTCCCGGACGGCCATCACCTCGACGAGATGTGCGCAGCTGCGCGCCTTCTCCAAGCTCTACTCCCGAACTAACAAGCGAAGCACGCCGGCAGCGACTCCGACCGAACTACTCCAGTCAAAGCCTCACCCCCTCAGCCTTGTCCCCTCCCGCGCTCTGTCCGGAACGCCGCTGCCCCGGCCCAGGCCATGGGTGCTCAACTTCCTCTACCGAGCGGCGGCATGGCTTGGGATCTCATGCGTTGTCGTGGGAACCGGCGTCCTTGGCTTCTTCCTCTACGACGCCAGCACGTACAAGGAACACGGCACGCACAGCGACATTGACGTCTCGCAGCTCGCGCTCCAGCCTCGCCGCGGCGGGCCCAAGAACCTGCCCATCGCCGAGCTCTTCATCGACGACACCGAGGACCACCCGGGCAAGTCGAAGCCCCGGCTTGTGGTTCTAGGCGGAGGATGGGGCGGCGTGGCGCTTCTCAAGGACCTGAACCCGGACGACTACCACGTCACCGTCATCTCGCCAGCAAACTACTTCCTCTTCACGCCCATGCTGCCGTCGGCTACTGTGGGAACCCTGGAGCTGCGCTCTCTGGTCGAGCCGATCCGAAGGATACTGAGCCGCGTCCACGGTCATTTCATACGTGCCAAGGCGGAAGACGTCGAGTTTTCTTACAAGCTAGTTGAGGTCTCCCAGCTGGATCACAAGGGAAATGAGGTCCGATTCTATGTCCCTTACGATAAGCTCGTCATTGCCGTCGGCTCGGCAACAAACCCTCATGGCGTCAAGGGGCTGGAGAATGCTTTTTTCCTCAAGGACATTAATGATGCCCGGATGATTCGAAACAAGGTGATTCAGAACCTCGAGATTGCCTGTCTGCCTACAACCTCGGACGAGGAGCGCAAGCGGCTTCTTTCTTTCGTCGTCAGCGGTGGTGGTCCGACTGGCGTCGAGTTCGCCGCTGAGCTATTCGATCTACTGAATGAGGATCTTACCCGACACTTTCCTCGTCTGCTGCGCAACGAGATTTCCGTCCACATCATCCAGAGCCGAAGCCATATTCTGAACACATACGACGAGACGGTTTCCAAGTACGCCGAGGAGCGCTTTGCCCGCGACCAGGTCGAGGTGCTTACCAACTCACGAGTCAAGGAGGTTCAGCCGGACAAGATCATTTTCAGCCAGAAGCAGGAGGATGGTACCGTGGTCACCAAGGAGCTGCCTATAGGCTTCTGTCTGTGGTCTACCGGCGTGTCTCCTACGGCCTTGTCGCAGAGACTGGCCAAGAAGCTGGGTGCCAGCCAGACGAACCGACACGCGCTAGAAACGGACACCCACCTCCGCCTCAATGGCGCTCCCCTCGGCGATGTCTATGCCATTGGTGACTGCTCCACTGTGCAAAACAACGTTGCCGATAGCATCGTCAGCTTTCTCCGCAAGTTGGCTTGGTCGCGTGGAATCGAGCCAGAGTCGCTTCAGCTCCATTTCTCAGACTGGCGAAACGTTGCTGCCGACGTGAAGAAGCGGTTTCCGCAGGCGATCAACCATCTCAAGCGTCTCGATAAGCTCTTTTACGAATTCGACAAGGACCAGTCGGGGACGCTCGATTTCGGCGAGCTTAGGGAGCTCCTGAACCAGATTGACAGCAAGCTGACGTCGCTCCCGGCCACGGCTCAGCGTGCCCACCAGCAGGGCCAGTACCTCGCCCACAAGTTCAACAAGATGGCCAAGATCTCAGACGCCATGCTGGCGAACGACATTCGAGACGGCGATCTGGACGCCGCCGTGTACAAGGCTTTCGAGTACCGCCACCTTGGCAGCTTGGCGTACATTGGAAACTCGGCCGTTTTCGACCTGGGAGAGGGCTGGAGCTTGGCTGGCGGGCTCTGGGCCGTGTATGCCTGGAGGTCCGTCTACTTTGCGCAGAGCGTGAGCTTTAGAACGAGGAGCTTGATGGCCATGGACTGGATGAAGCGAGGACTGTTTGGTAGAGGTATGTTTTGACTGCTTCCTTCTTTCTTTCGTTAACGTGAAACACTGACTTTTTTGGATTAGATCTTGTCGCTTTCTAAAGAGTATATGAGCGGCTGTTGGCTGCTGAGAGCCATAATCAAAGAAATGGACCATGTATTTATGAGCGTTAGAACGAGCAGAAGATAATTCAGTTGGGGGGCACCTCTTAAGAGTCCTAGCAGGGAGCAAAGTATTTGTTAGCGGAGGGGGCTGGCACCTGGAAGGAGGAGGGGGGGGGGGGGGGGGGNGGGGGGGGGACTAGGCACATGTTGTTTGCACATTTTGATGCGTTTGATATCATTCATTGTGTAATAAATAGCTAGAAGAAAGCGTCTTTCATGCAGCAGCCCTCCTTTTGTGATGCAAGCAATATTATGGCGCCATGATCTTAGAATGTCTGTTTTGAGAACCAAGAGAGAAAGGAAAAAGGAAGAAGCGCAAAAGACAAACCCCCTCAAGACAGATGTAGAACAGGCAAGCAGAAGGGGAAATAAACAAACATCAGCAGTCCTTCTACAGAACAAAATCCTTGTGCGTCCACTTCTCCGTAACCTTCCTCTTGGCCTGCTTCTTGAAGGGGATGTGTCTCCGGATCTCGACCTTGCCCCTGAGCAGCATGCTCCTGTACCGGTCCTTGAGCAGGTTGCCCTCAGGCTTGAGCAGCCGCAGCGACTCTTGCAGCTCGTCGGGCAGGACGAGCTCAAGATCCTTCTCCGGCAGCTTATACTTGCCCAGCTGCCTCCTGCGCAGCTTCTCCTCCTTGATCTCGCCGTCTTCGTCCGCGTCCTGCTCCGCGGCCTGCTGGGCCAGCACGAGCGCCTTCTGCTTCTCCTTCTCGGCGACCTCGGCGGCGATCTGCTTGATGCGCTGCTCCTGCGCGCGGCGGGCCTTCATCTCGGCCTTGTGCCGGGCGAGCTGCTCCTCCTCCTTGCGGCGCTTGATGCGGTTCCGCTGGGCCTGCGTCTTGCGCTTGGGCTGCTTGGCGCTCGGCCGCTCGTCCTCGACGCCCGACTGGAAGCCCTCCCACTCCGAGTCCTCCTCCCACTCGGACATATTGGCGCGCTGCTCGGCGGCCTCTGCTTCCGCGGCCGATCGCGCGGCGGCCTCGAGCTTGGCGGCCTCGGCGGCTTCGGCCTCGAGGCGCTTCTTCTCGGCCTCGATGGCCTTGGCGCTCTCCTCGGCGAGGCGGGACTCGTATTCAGTGAAGGAAGGGTTGTAGCTGTATCCTCCCGTGGGCTTGGGCACCGCGGGGGCTTGTTTGCCGTTGGCGAGGAGGGATAGGGGCTGCTGCTTCATGGTCTTGGGGACCTTGGGCTCGACTTTTGCGGGCAGGAAATCCGTCGGGGCCTTGGCCGCCGGCTCGGCGGGGGCGTCCCAGAGGTCAAAGGCGGCGTCTCGGACGGCGATTGTGTTCTCGTGGTGTCCGTCGGCCACCTTCTTCAGGCGGGCGAGGTCCTTGTGCGAGACCCAGTCGGTCTTCTGGCGCTTGGCGGCCACGAGCCCGTCGGTCGACTTGTCGCCGGGGCGCTTGCGCATGGAGACGGCGGGCACGGCGGAGCGCTTGTTGATGATCTCGTCGGCCTTGAGGCCCTTCTTGACGTGCTTGGGGAACTTTTGGGGGATCTTGGAGTCGCCTGCCGTGTCGATTGTGAAGAGGTCCTCGGACGCCTTTTCTCGGATGACGCCGCTGTGGGAGGGAGAGGGACAGACGTTAGCACGGACTGGAGGCCGAAAGGACAAGGACAGGACGTGATCATTCATACCCTCGGATGATTTCATTGTTGAGCTCTCGCAGGCCCTCTTCCACCTCTGTCACGTCGACGTTCTTCCTCCATGCCTTTTTGCCTTTTCTGGAGGGCTGGCTGAATTGCTGGGGAGCCTCGCCTGAGCCGGCGGTGGCCGACCGAAGGACAGGCATTTTTGTTTGTTTGTCTCTTCTCTTTCTCCCGCAACTGAAGCCAGTGAAGACGTGAGTGAATTGCGGCGTAGAGATTGGAATCAGTGTCGGCTTGTTGTTTCTGCTATTATCACGTCCTCAATCGCAAATTTCCCTTTGGACGGATCTTATCAGCAGCTTTTCGAGATTTTTTAGTGGGACCCTGGAGTTGGTGGCCGTAACGGGTAAGAGAGTAGACGGTACCTCGTCCGCGGTGCGAGCGGCGTGCGTGCCTGAGGTTGCGCATACCTGAGCCCACCCCGCCAACTCCCAATCAGACGGTGTGCAGAAACGGTTCCAGTGGGATGGCGGGGCGTCTGCGGAGGCCGAATGAACTGTTCGCTGTCTCTCTGGGCTGGACAGCAGCCCAAAGTGGCTCTGCTGTCGCTCTCGTTGGCCAGTATTTATTGAGCCGGAGAGACAGACGCTGGTGGCGGTCATTGTCCAACTTGTTCACCTCCTTTCGCCCAACTGCTGGCAGACACGGAATCACGACGATAACGAGAGACGACGATAACGAACCCGCAATCCACAGCTCGAGCACACAATTGGACGCACCAGCTACAACACCCAGACTTGAACTTGTTCTGCCCCCCCAGAGCCTCCCAGCAGAAGCATCACACGCCACTTCGATACACGGATTCGAAACGACACGACACGACACGCAGCCATGGCGCAGACTGGAGGATCATACAACAACCCCTTGAAGAAGTTCAAGTATGTCACTCTGCCTGCTGCTTCATTGCCCCTCAGTCATTAACGGTGAATCTCTCTCTCTCCAGGCTGGTCTTCTTGGGGGAACAAAGCGGTATGTGTTCCTCGTCCCGGCTCCACACTGCATCTGCTGGCATTGGCGACTGACCGAGCTCACCACACGCAGTCGGCAAGACGTCTCTCATCACCAGGTTCATGTACGACTCGTTCGACAACATGTACCAGGCAACGATTGGCATCGACTTCCTCTCCAAGGTAACGAGGCTACTCCATATTCCATCTGTCTACGCCAGCTGCCCGGCGGACGAACCCCAGCTAACCACCGGAGGCAGACCATGTACCTCGAGGACCGGACGGTACGACTACAGCTCTGGGACACGGCGGGACAGGAGCGGTTCCGAAGCTTGATCCCTTCATACATCCGTGACTCGAGCGTTGCCGTTGTCGTCTACGACATCTCCAGTATGGAAGCCCTCCCTCTTTTTTGCTCCCCCCACCGCCAGAACTTCCCCCAAACTCGCGGTGAGGGCCCCACCAGGTGCATATCATGGACTAACCACGTTCCATCTTTCTCCCAACTTTAGATGCGAAATCATTCCAAAACACCAAGAAGTGGATTGACGACGTCCGGGCAGAGCGAGGAAACGACGTCATCATCGTGCTGGTGGGCAACAAGACCGATCTGAACGATAAGCGAGAGGTCACGACCCAGCAGGGAGAAGAGGAGGCCAAGCGACAGGGGCTGAGGTTCGTCGAGACCAGCGCCAAGCTCGGCCACAACGTACAGAACCTCTTCAAGAGGATAGCACAGGCGCTGCCTGGCATGGAGGGATCCGATGCCGCTGCCCAGGCGACCAACCAAAGTAAGTCTCCTTCTTTTTGGGCTTCTGTGTTACCACAGGTCATGCCGGTCTGTCCGGGGTACTTCGTCATGTCATTCCGACTAACCCTTGTTCCCTCTCGCAGTGATTGATGTGCGGACAAACACAACAGCGCCTCCCCAGGAGGGCTGCTCGTGTTAAGCAAAGATGCGCTTGGAGTCCGTGATAGAGTTCGAAACAACCCCGACAAGACCAACAAACAAAAAAGACAACCGACTAGTAGTATCCCCCTTTCAGCGTCGCTCTGCGGTCACAATGCATTGAATGCCCAGAATAGGATATCAGTTCGAAGCTTGGCGCGTGCATGGGACTTGTATAATACCTGCAACTGCAACGAGGATAACGTGCCCACGATCGTTTATACACATACTAATAATCTTTTTTTTTTTTTACCTTACTTAAGACAGCGCTTGAACCCGTCTCTTCTTTTCTTGCTGCTCCTCATTACTTCAGAGAATGAGAAAGACAGATTGTGTGACTTTGTGGTCCTGTCCATGCATGTTCATACCCTCCTTGTCAGACAGGAAGTATGACTGCCTACTCTTTTCACCCTTCACCGTGCCATTATGCTGCCGTCTGCACCTGGACCTCGCCGGTGGGCGTACCAAAGTAGGCCGCCACCGGCTTCTGTGCCTGGAACTCCTTGCCCCTGCTCACGGCCTGAACGCCGTTGAAACCGTGGAACAGGCCAATCTCCACCACGCCGGGCAGCTTGACCAGCTCCTCGGCCAGCTTGCCAGTCTCCCACACTCCGTTCTCACCCGTGCCTCTGACTTCTGCCGTCAGGTCCTTGGGGAGGAGCAGCGGCGCAAAGGGCGCGTCAATAATCCACATGCCGTTGTCGGTGACGCACTCGCCGGCTTTGCTGGGCAGGCCGGCGCGCACGACGGGGTGGGGGGAGCCCATTGCCTTGAGACGGCTGAGGACGTCTGGGGCGGCGAGGGGGAGGACCTCGATGGGGATGGTTTTCCATTTTGTGCATAGCCTGGCTGATTGCTTGCGAGAGTCTACTCAGATGTGTAAGTCAGCCAACTCAACTCATGATGAAAGATGAGCAAGCGGTCAGTCAGTCAGTCAGTCAGTCCATACCCGCAACAGCAATAAACTTCCTCGCCGCCACAGCAACAAGCTTCTCCTGGAACAAACAAGCGCCCCCTCCCTTGATGAGATTCAGATCCTCATCCACCTCATCCGCCCCATCAAACGCCACGTCCAGCGCAACCGGGACGCCGTCCACGAGGGGCCTCTCATCGAGATTGCACAGCCTGAGGCCTGCCGCCCGAATCAGGCCCTTGGACTGGCTGCCCGTGGGGACGAAGGACATGTTGGCGGAGAAGGCTGGGCCCTTGGCGGCGATGGCCTCGACGACGTAGACGACGGTGCTGCCGGAGCCGATGCCGATGTAGGTCGCTGTTGGGGGGAGGTGGTCGGCGACGGCCTGGTAGGCGGCGGCTTTTTTGGCGGATTCGATGAGGGCTGCTGCGGCGGTTGGGGTTGGGGTTGGGGTTGGAGTTGCCATTGTGTGGGTTTGTGAGGGTGGCGATGAGAGTGAGGGTGGTGGTGATGCCGTTTGGGTGAGGGTTGAAAATCGGATGTTGTTGCAGGGTAGTGGCGGCTTGTGTGAGGTGTGAGTCGAGTTTGCTCGTTGAGCGGAATGAAAGGCTTTGGCTGGGGGGACGCTGAAAGTGATGGCTGGAGCTCTAATTGTATCCAAAAACGAGAGCCGAAGTGTTGCAGGTTGGTTGATGAGCCAGAGATTGTTTGTGCTGCGCAGGGTAGAGGTCTTCATCCGGAACTGTCCGATGTCAGTAGCTGCGATGTGCTTATATAGCGCACAGAGCAAAATGACTGGACGAAGAGCTCGTGTTACTGGTGTAGTAGCTTGGTTGCAGAGAGCAGCAGGTCTAGTGGATCGATCGAGTTTAGTACAGCGTGAGGTGCCTGTAAGTGCCGGGCGATAGATTGGGCGATACTATTACCAACCTCTTAAGGCAGCGAATAGCCACCTACTGCTTGAGCCTGTACGTCTACAACCTGCTAATACACACGAAGCTGCTTTGGATCTCGCCCGGTGACGTGATGAGTGGATTCACCACAAATTGCCCTGCTCAAGAGCTCAAAGAGGCCTCGTCCCTTGTTTCGCTCCCTTGCATGAATGTGACCAAGTAGCTCCCACGGGCATCCCGAGCTGAGACACGCTCCATGTGACATGCCACGTGATATCGGCGTCTCGTCCCATCTGTGACTGGCCAGGTCTGCTGCCGCCTGCGGATCCCGCGCACCGATGCGGCCAAGCGCGCTTGCGACTTTCTCGCTCGTCTGCTCTCCTGGGCGCAGTTCCATCTCCGCTGCCGCCGAAACCCTTCGAGATCCCTTCAACCGCATTTCCCGCCAATTTCGCTCTTCTTGCGCCGTCGCTTTTGCTTTCTTTTTTTTCTCTCTCGCTTTGCTTGTCTGGCGATCACGGCTGCTTGCTGTCTTTCGATATAGAGCGCGACGGTTAGGACGACGACGACGGAGCATCTCTGCCCATCATGTCCAAGTTTACGAGGCTGTATCTGCGGATACCGCGGCCAAAGGTAGGTCACACGTGGCTCCCTCTCTCTGCTCGAGAAGAGGCCGATGAAAGCTGCCCAAGCTAAAGATCCCGACGCTGACACTCGCAATCAGACCCTCTTCGGCCTCATCAGCCTCCAGACGGGCACAGAGTTAATCTCCCTTGCACTCGTCTTCAACAAGGTCACGGGCGTTTACGGTCTTCTCGCCATCCTTACCGGCTTTCAGCTCTCCCTCTTCCAGCTTACGACCTACGTCTACTGCATCGGCGTCCTCGGCACCCTCATCTACCTGATCCCACACATCCGAAAGCAGACTCCCTTCGAATGCTTGGCCCTGGCCTGGCTGTACGCCATCGACACCGTCATCAACGGCCTTTCTACGGTGGCCTTTGGGATGGATTGGTACTTTGCCACTGCTACGCCAAACGCAACCGAGATTCGACCATCCAGCCTGCCCGGTATTGTTGCTGAAGGCATGGAGGGCCTCCGACGCGAAGCTGCCGTGCATGGTGGTGTTGTGCCCCAGGAGACGGCGGCCAGCATGGTTCTCATCACCGGACTGACCCTCATCAGGGTCTACTTCAGCCTGGTTGTCATGAACTTTGCACGACAGACGCTGCAAAAGTATATGCAGCTGATGATTCTCGAGGGTCCGGGCGTCGACGACCAGGTGGGGCCGTTTGCTGCGGACCTGCCTGACGGTGAGGGCCGAAGAGGTCAGCTCGGCCGGCTGATGGTGTCTTTCGGACGCGGTTACTGGATGGAGTACTCCGAGGCGAGGGAGTGGGCTGCGGGCGGTAGCAGCCGTAAGCCCAGCTCGGCGGGAACGCTGGCTGGTGAGGTATGAGATGTATGAGAGAAGAGAGAGCCGAGGGAGCCAAGTCGGCTATTAGATGGGCAGAGAAGTTTGAGGGACTCAGACGTAATGGAAGGGAGGAAATAATCATGTACTGTACTGTAATGGCAAGACTGGGGTCGAAATGACGCGATCGGAGCCCCGCGATTCATCATCGAGAGAAAAATTCTCGGCAAGGTTTGGATTTCACTGTTTTGAGTGGTCACGAGCGTGGCCGTTTATTTAATACATACAAGTAATACTATCCAATATGCTTATTCAAGGGTCTTTGGGGGAGGCAGAGAGGCACCGAGGGCCGGAGGATGGCCTTGACTCGGCATTCGGAGGTGCTAGCGGTTGGCCCCCTGCCGCTACCGGGCGATGACTTGTGGATGGGCGAATGGGAAGGAGAGCTGTGGGCTCGGCTCGTCGGTGTCCTTTGGGAGGGAGACGGAAGTCGGAGGGAGATTGATTCTGATGGGTCCTTGTCTGTACAGTATCATGGGTTTACTATTATGGGCGTTGGCAGAACTGGGCTATTGATCCCAGGGGTCCGGCCCAGTCCATCAAATGATGCAGTAAGCACCTAAAGAAAGTGCAGCTCAAGATGTACATCGGACGATGGATTGGCTGAGCAACTGCTCTTGTTGAAAGATCCAAGGTAGGATATTACTACTTTGAGAAACTTGGGGATCTGAAGAGGCTGCGGCATGATTGCGGCGAAGAGCGGCGGGTGCAGGAGGTTGCTGAAGAGGGTTTAGTGTTGATGGCGTCAACAGGCAAACGGGTTTTGCTGGAGGAAAGGATGGGATTTTGTTTGCTTGTTGACGGGATCTGCGCTTGTGTTATAGAGCACTTGATTGCAACAATTTGACATCGACACGACTCTTGGGGTACCTGTTCGACCGTGATTCATCCCCATCGCTGATGATGGCGGTGTGGTTGCAGGGTGTAAGTGGTTGAGTGTGTAGGTAGTAGTTATCGATACCTTGATTATAATGCCATCACGTTGTAGTGCTGTCCCTCTCCCAGCAAATTCCCATCCTCCTTCTTCTCCCAGCAAAACCTCAGCAACTCACACAACCAAAACCAACCCCCATGTCGCACCCGCAGCGAATCTGACGCCCGGGATTTGTCAGGGCGAGCGATTTCGCCATCGCCGCCGTCCTCCAATGGCTCGACTGGGCTGCTTCTTCCGGCGGGTGGCGCCCACGCAAGACTCGTGCAGAACCTCCCAAGCGCTAAGCGATCACGCAATCCTCCAACCCTCGGGCTTCTGCGGGGAATGGATAATTTGGCTGAGCAGTTGGTGGAGCCTTGAGACATGGAACAAGAAGAGAGAGAGAGAGAGAAATCGAGAGCGAGGAGGCCGTCATTGCTGATGAGAAAAAAAAAAAGGGAAAATAGCGACGTGACATTGGCTGAGGCTGCTGGTTGAATGGCGGGCTAGTTTGGTCCCCTATCTATAACTAAACCGTTCTCACCATTCCTCGCGCATCGTCGTTTGACTGGAGCCTCTTTCCCCCAAGGGCTGATCTTTTTTCTCTCTTCTCCTTCTCCTTCTCTTCTTTCCTTCTTCCATACCTCCATTTCCTCTTCCGCTGCTTGCTGTGTTTCTTTGAGCCCTGTCGGGATCATTGGTGCCTTCGACAGCCTCGCATTGATCCTAGAGGACCCGGCGACGAAACGAGGCATGGCGACTTCACTTCAGATCCGCACGCCTGAGGAGGCTGGTGAGTCAAGCTTTCCCATGAATCGCTCTGCCTCTCTATATCATCTCTCCTGAATCATCGTCTATAAACTCCTGGTCTCCTGAGCTTCTACTGACGTGCTGCTTCTCCTGTCGCTTTTCCCTCCGAGTAGCTGCGAGAATCGCCTACCTCTCTAGCGATGTCGTCATCTCCGTCCAGCCTTCATTGGCTGCCGACTCGGAGTTCTCCTCTCACCTGAAGCGGTTCGCTGGCCGCAAGGACCGTGGCATTGTGGCGGCTACTGAAGACACCGTCCCCGAGGTGAGTTACTGACGATAGGCGGTTCTTTGTGTTTTTCTCCGTCTTTTTGCTCCTTTGCCGCACTTACATGTCGTCCCACCAAAAGTGACGACGACCCGATCCTGGTCCGCCGACAGCCCGAGAACTAGGGTCAAAGGTCAAGCAAACAAGCAACATCTCACTAACCTCAACTCCAATTCAGATCCAATATGTCCGCTACAACAATGACCCGTTGCTGTCCGTCTTCGCCCCGGCTCGGTCAGGCAAGCTCGTCTCTGTCACGACGCCTTCTTCTATCCTCCTGCCCTCCATCTCTCACCTCTACAAGCTCGCCAACTATCCCGTCGTCCTCCATGTGGCTCTCCAGCCGCGCGGCTTTGCCGACTACTCTGTCATCACCTCTATTCGAAACTCAGGCTGGACCTTCCTGCAGTCTGAAACCCTCCAGGAGGCGCAGGACATGGCCATCACCGCGCATGCCCTGGCTGTGCGCACCGGCAAGGCCGTCATCCACTTCTTCTCTCCAGACACTTCAGCCCGCGATGAGCCCATCGGCCTCGAAGACTTCTCAGTAGTACGAGCTGTCCTTGACATCGACACTGTCAGGAGACTCCAAGCTGGCACAATCAAGGCTTCTGGGCTGTATGCCGATGATGGCCACGTTGCCGTTTCCTCAGACCACCAGGAGGCCGAGTCGTCTGGCAGCGCCGACAAGCCGGAAGGCCTCCAGAACTCGACGGTCAGCCTTGCTTCGAAGGTGGTGTCCGAGTTGTCAGCCAAGACTAGCCAGGCGAGCAGCTCCAGCACACCCACGGGCTCATCGTCCGTTGCCACCACTGTCGAGATCGCTGCTCCCCAAGTGACCTCCGAGGACGTCTATGTGTGCGCCATTCGCATCTGGGCGCAGCTCAACACGGCTCTGGGACGACAATACAACGCCTTCGAGTACACTGGACCAGCCAATGCCGAAAACTGCCTCTTCATCTTCGGCTCCGACTCTCGCTCCTTTGCCGAAGCCATCAACAGTGCTAAGCCCGACGACGTCTACGCCAAGATTGGCATTCTCACTTCTCGCCTGTACCGGCCCTGGATCGGCTCCAAGCTTGTAGCGAGCATCCCCAGGACAATCAAGAGGATCGCCGTTCTGGAGCAGATTCACCGAAAGACCACCAAATGGGGCCCCCTGTTGATCGACGTCTTGTCGTCCATCAAGAGCGGCCCCGGCGGTGTTGAGACCATTGTCGGCCACCAGCTGGGATACATTGCCCCGGAGGCCATCACCCAGGCTCTGCGTGGAATTGTCCAGAACCTCACAGCTGCGCAGCCCATCCAGAATCTGGAGGTTGGTGTCAAAGAAGGGCCCAGTGAGCCAGCTGCGGTCGGCGTGGATGCCCCGAAGCTCGAGGTCGCCTACTCCAAGATTCTCGACCAGCTTTTCGGCAGCAGAACCTACGTTGCCAACGCTCTCCAGTCTCAGAACGCCGGTATCTCTGCTACAGTAGCAGCCAGCCCTGAATTTGGCTTCGGCTCTCTGTTGGCCCGGAAAGAATTGCGCAACAAGTTTGTGGCCGAGGTCAAGCAGGCGGCGAGCAGCTCCGGTGTCGCTAGTGAGGCGCTGAAGAGCTGGCTGGCACGGTGGGCCGTCAACGCTGACGACCAGGCCAAGTCGGACATCATCTCCGACGATGTCGTTGCCAAGCTGGAGCAGGATGGCTCGCCTGAAGCCCAGAAGCTTCTGTCCAACCGTCATCTCTTCCGGAAGGAGTCCCTTTGGCTGATGGGCTCCGATGCTTGGGCTTATGATCTCGGCAACTCCGGTGTCCACCACGTCCTGGCGTCTGGCGAGAACGTGAACATGCTCATCATTGACTCGACTCCCTACTCCGAAAAGGCAGCGGCCGACCACGAGCGCAGGAAGAAGGATATCGGCTTGTACGCCATGAACTTTGGCAACGTCTACGTGGCTTCTACCGCGGTCTACAGCTCATACACTCAGGTTCTGCAGGCACTGCTGGAGGCAGACAAGTTCAACGGCCCCTCAGTCGTTTTGGCCTACCTGCCCTACTTTGGCGAGACCGATTCCCCTCTCACCGTTCTTCAGGAGACCAAGAAGGCCGTGGATGCTGGATACTGGCCTCTCTACCGGTGGAACCCCGACAACGAGGCCAAGGGCGAGCCGACCTTCTCTCTGGACTCGGAGCTTGTCAAGCAGGAGCTGAAGGCTTTCCTGGCCCGAGACAACCAACTGACTCAGATCATGAAGAAGGAGCCCAAATTTGCCGCCAGCCTTGGTCAGGACTTTGGAACCGAAGTCCGGGCTGCGCAGAAGAGGAAGGCAAAGGATGCCTACAACCAGCTCCTCGAGGGCCTCCTGGGCGCTCCTCTGACGATCCTGTATGCTTCTGACAACGGCAACGGCAGCACGCTGGCCAAGCGATTGGCCAACCGGGGCAGAGCCCGTGGCTTGAAGACGGCGGCGATGGCCATGGAGGATTATCCCATTGAGGACTTGCCAACCGAGGAAAACATTGTCTTCATCACCTCCACCGCCGGTCAGGGAGAGTTCCCCCAGAACGGTTTGGCTTTCTGGGATGCTATCAAGGACAACACCGATCTCGATCTGGCCACCGTCAACTACTCCGTCTTTGGTCTCGGTGACAGCCACTACTGGCCGCGCAAGGAGGACAAGATCTTCTACAACAAGCCTGCCAAGGATCTTGACCGAGTTCTCGGCAACCTCGGCGGCAAGAGATTCGTTGATATCGGCCTTGGAGATGATCAAGACCCGGATGGCTTCCAGACAGGCTATGCGGAGTGGGAGCCCAAGTTGTGGCAAGCACTTGGCGTGGACAAGGTCGAGGGCCTTCCCGATGAGCCGCCGCCAATCACCAACGAAGACATCAAGCTCGAGTCAAACTTCCTCCGAGGCACCATTGCGGAGGAGCTAAAGGATACGTCGACTGGCGCCATCTCAGCCGCCAACTCTCAGCTGACCAAGTTCCACGGCACATATCTCCAGGACGACCGTGATGTGCGCGATGAGAGAAAGGCGCAGGGCCTGGAGCCCGCCTACAGCTTCATGGTTCGCTGCCGACTGCCTGGAGGTGTTGCGACAGCCGCCCAGTGGCTGCAGATGGACGACATTAGCAGCAAGCTCGGCAACGAGACGATGAAGCTCACCACTCGCCAGACGTTCCAGTTCCACGGCGTTGTCAAGGGCAAGCTGCGCCCCACCATGCAGGCCATCAACCGCGCGCTCATGACGACCATTGCTGCCTGCGGTGACGTGAACCGCAACGTCATGTGCAGCAGTCTGCCCGCTCAGTCCAAGCTTCATGAGCAAGTCCAGTCGTACGCCGCCAAGATCAGCAACCACCTGCTGCCTTCCACAAACGCCTACCACGAGATCTGGCTGGCTGATGAGAACGACAAGAAGGTCCAGGTTGCAGGCGACGCCGTCCAAGACTTTGAGCCCCTGTACGGCCCTACCTACCTGCCTCGAAAGTTCAAGATTACGATTGCCGTTCCTCCCCACAACGACACCGATGTCTATGCTCACGACATTGGCCTGATCGCTATTGTGGGCGAGAATGGTGAATTGGAGGGCTTCAACGTGCTTGCCGGTGGTGGTATGGGTGCTACTCACAACAACAAGAAGACGTACCCCCAGACTGGCCGCATGTTTGGCTACGTCGACAAGGAGGACGTGCACATCGCCTGCGAGAAGATTATGCTCGTCCAGCGTGACCACGGCGACCGAAAGAACCGAAAGCACGCCCGTCTCAAGTACACCATTGACGACATGGGCGTCGACGTGTTCAAGGGCAAGGTCGAGGCCCTTTGGGGCAGCCAGTTCGACAAGCCGCGAGCCTTCGAGTTCAAGAGCAACGTCGACACCTTTGGCTGGCAGAGGGACGAGTTTGGCCTGAACCACTTCACCTTCTTCATCGAGAACGGACGCATCGAGGACACCCCCGACTTCCAGATGAAGACTGGCCTGCGAGAGATTGCAAAGGTGCACAAGGGCGAGTTCCGCCTGACGGGCAACCAGCACCTCATCCTCAGCAACGTCAGCGACGAGGACCTTCCGGCCATGAAGGAGCTGATGAAGAAGTACAAGCTCGACAACGTCCAGTTCTCGGCCCTGCGCCTCAGCTCCTCGGCCTGCGTCGCCTTCCCGACGTGCGGCCTCGCCATGGCCGAGTCGGAGCGCTACCTCCCCGTGCTCATCACCAAGCTCGAGAACTGCCTGGAGGAGAACGGCCTGCGCCAGGACTCCATCGTGATGCGCATGACGGGATGCCCCAACGGCTGCGCCCGCCCCTGGCTCGCCGAGGTGGCCTTTGTGGGCAAGGCGTACGGCGCGTACAACATGTACCTCGGCGGCGGCTACCACGGCCAGCGCCTGAACAAGCTGTACCGCGCCAGCATCAAGGAGGACGAGATCTTGGCGATCATGAGGCCCTTGCTGAAGCGCTACGCGCTGGAGAGAACCGAGGGAGAGAGGTTTGGTGATTTCTGCGTTCGCGTCGGACTTATCCATGAGACGACGGACGGACAAAACTTTCACGATAATGTGAGTAATTTTCAAGCCCCCTTTTCCTCTGAGTGAGATTGAATATCGGATGCTAACTGGTGACTAGGTTGCGGAAGAAGAGGGCCCGGAAGAAGAGTAAACGTATGCAAGAAGAGAACTTTTGTGGGATGAGAGAATCCCTGAGTTAGAAGATGGGGAAATGAATTGACATGTAGGGTATATCATCGGCGTTGAAGGTATCAAAACATTGTTACATACACCACGTAAAACGGCAATAACATACAAGAAAATATTATCACATATGCCAGAACGACGAGTACACGAATCGGGTTCCCCGGTCTTGAGCCCTCCTCCTTGAAAATTGATCTGTCAAGAACAAGAAAGATAGAATAAGCCCTGTGTAGAAAAAATGTATAAAATGCGGCATCTCTTTTCCCTTCCCCCTTTTAAACTTCCCTCCCCCATCTTTCAATCTTCAAGAGAAGCTTCAGTAGGTATTGTTTGATTTAAAGCTCATGCAGCAAAACTGTCTCTTTTCGTCTCGTCCTGTTATACAAAACTCACAAGTCCGACAAAGCCCCATGTAGGTGTTCAGATACATCAGGTTTTCCTTTATGAACAAAAGGAAATATTGTAGCCCATAGATATAGACGCCCATAAGCAGATTACTAGAAATTCTCAGGGTCTCGTTAGCGCTTCCTTTCAAACCTGGACCGCCAATTCACATTACCCCATCTTCATCCATCTTTACAAGTATACACTTTTTTTCGTTTGTCGCTTTGTTCATCTCATTCAATCTATCCGACATGCTAAAGTAGGTGGAAGCAGAGGTGGAGTTATACTGGCGCCTTCAACAAATGGCATCCTGTTGCCAAGCACGCAACACTCATTGTTCAATCTCATCATACCAGCGTGCCGTCATCACCGCCGCATAGTCACCAATTCTTCCAAGAAAGACAACATAGATGGCTCATCAAAAACCTCATTATAGACAAAGACATACGTCATACAGAGAGAGTATCGACATGAATCAGAAAAGACATTTGCTGTTCGCTCTTTCAACGTATCAAGAGACGACGACCAATCAATCCCAAAGCCCCCCTCCCTTTTCCGCCGCCCCTGATGAAAATGAAAGAATCAAGTACCATCCTGTTCCGCTTATTGTTCGTATAGGTACGTCGACCGTACCAGAACACAACCTGACAAGCAAAGAAATGAACGAACACAAAGCAGATAACCTACCTACCTAACAACCACCTTCCCTTTTCCCATACAAGGAGGGAAGCAATATACCGTGAGAAATCCTCGTCCAAGGAGAGGGTGCTCGAGACAAAACAAATGAAACAAAGAAATCAAGTTCTAAGGGTATTCGTAATGCTGCTTCCCACGCTGCTCATGGTCTCGCTCAGCTTCTCGCCCATGCCGCCCGCCCAGCTCGGCAGCTTGAGCGTCATGCGGATCCTGCCCTCGACAATCAGGTGGATGAGGTTGATGACGGCAAACGTGGTCGAGCCGATGGCGCGGAAGACGGCCAGGCCGGCGACGCTCCAGAGCAGGAAGCGCAGGTAAAAGTTGTCGCCAATGCCCTTGTCGCTGTAGACCTCGGACACGGCCATGGCCAGGATGGCGTTGAGCCCCATCCACGACACCACCATGTACGTTCGCACGCTCTTGTAGTAGTCTTCCTGCAGCTGAGCCTCGCTCGGGGGTTTCTCCGGCACCTCGACACGGTCTCGGAGGTTGCGCAGGGCCTCATCGTATCCGCTATCGATATCGAGCTGCTCGCTGGGCATTTCCAGCTCGACCTTGTCGCCCTTGCCGATGGCGCCTCCCAGATCCGTCTTCATGACGTTGTCGCCCTTGGTGCCCCAGGTGACGTCGTGCGTGTTGCAGAAGGCGTAGACTTGCAGGGTGCAGATGTAGCTGGGCAGCAGCAGGAAGTACTGGCCGGCAGAGGTGAACATGTGCCACGGGTCGAGGTACAAGAAGGACATGGCAAAGTACAGGCCAATGGTCGAGGTCATGGAGACAATGAGGTTCGTAAACACGTTGTTACCCAGCGTAAACGTGATGCCGCTGTCCTTGTCCGTGAACTGCCTGACGACGATGTAGATGATGGCGAAGGTCGTGTAGACCATGATGATGCTGTAGACGATCATGCTGCCGAGATAGAGCCTCCTGGCGCCTTGTGGACGGTTGCCAAGCGACAGGATGAACTGGACAGCGATGAGCAAGATGCAGGTGTATCTCAGGATGATGAAGATGACGTTGCCAATGCCGTGCCCGAACGGATCGACCCGCGGGTCTGCTAACCCGCCAGCGACGAAGTAAAAAGCCAGGTAGAAGTTTGCGAGCGAAAAGTACGTGAAGAGCAGCTGGACGAATTGATAGACGAACTCGATGTACAGAAGAATCTTGCGGGCAAGGGTGTGATCCGTCTGGAGAATCTGTCGGAACTGGACCAGGGAGTAGACGGCAGCGAAGAAGGCACCGTTGAGCCATCTTCTTCGCTGGGAGATGAACTCGGGAACGGAATCTGAATATAATCACATTAGTCGGTTTCCCTCTTCGCACAAAGCCGACAAAGGAGAACGAGAGAAACTTACCGGGAACATCCGTTTCTCCATGGCAGCCCTTGACATACTTCAACACCCATCTCTCGCCTCGCTTCGCCACAAGCTCCCAACACAGGATACGATCTTCAGCCAGGTACATGTTGGCCGTAAACACATCCGCATGCTGTCCATGGAGAGTCTCGCCCTTGAAGTATTGGCTCAACGGTCCATGGCCGGTCTCGTCGTTCTGCAGCGCGTGGTAGCGGTAGGCACTGAGGGCACCGGGCAGCACGGTGATGTACCCAAAGACCGATTCGAGCGGCTTGTCTAGGATGTTGGACATTTTGTACTCAAAGTTCTGCGACGCAACCAATGGGTTCAGTAGGTATGATCCATATTTGCCCTTCATGGCCTTGATCTCGCCACAAGCTCCGGCCACGTTGGAGTCAAAGTCGAAAGCCTTCCAGAGGTGGTACAGCGAAGTGCCTCCGGGGCGAGTTCCCACATCGAGGAGGATGCAAACGTTGGGGTTGAGGGCCTTTCCAAACGCGTTGAAGAACCAGCGGTGCGAGTTGAGCTTGCGCGAGTTCTTCTCCTTGAGGCAAAAGATGATTTGGCACGGAACGATGCCCTTTTCAGCACCCTTGAACTTGAGATCCGAGTCGAGGGAGACCTGCGTTGTGTATTCGTAGACGTGGGCCTGCACGGCCCGGTTGTTGACAAAGTTTTTGGCGATGCCGTGCTGGTACACGCCCATGGCAGCCAGGGCGTCGAGCGTACGCGGATGAATCTTCTCACGGCCATCAGAGATGATGCAGACGACGACCTTTTGCCAGCCGTTCTCGCCCCAGGTTCGAGATCGGGATCGGGAGCAGAAGTGCGAGATGTTCTTCATGACGGCGTACATGGTTCGCGTGAAGAGAATCTCGTCTTCGTTGTACATGGTGATGCAGATGAACAGCTCCGTCTCTCGCGTGGTGCGGCCAATGCTCTGTCGCAGCTTGTACCCCCTGTCGACAAAGTCGTCGGGATCGCACGTCACCGCAGTGTATCTCATGTGGGTGAACTCGACCTCGTCTCGCCGGGGCAGGAAACTGTAGAGGATCGTCGGGATCTTGCACTCCAAGACCAGCTCTCCATTGATGAGCGGGACTTCCTTCTTGGACATTTGCGGAGCGCGGACACCTCGCCTCTCTTGCGCTCCGTCGGGCGCAGGGCCATAATGCTCATACTTATCGTAGTATTCCTGGTCCTCGCCCAGGGTTTCCTGCGACCCTGAGTGGTACGAGTCGCGGTCGTCGCCGTAGCGGCGCTCCTCCTCCTCATCGTAATGGTCGTAGTGCTCATAGTTGTCGTAATGGCGAGACTCGCTGAGGTCAGTCTCTGGGTCAAAGAAGTCGTCATCCTCGCGGTGGTCCAAAGGGATGGAGACGGTGATGTCGTCGGGAAACTGCGAGTTGCGCGACGCGTTGCCATAGCGAGGCGCCGGGGGCAGAGGCCGTCGCGGGCCGCCGCCATATCTCGATGATGGGGTTCCTGGTCGGGGGCTGCCATTGATATCGGAGGGCTCGTAGGAAGCATGAGACGCCGGAGGGCGCGAGTAGTCCGTCATTCTCGATGCTGGCGACCACGGCCTGTGGGAGGGATCCCTGGTGTCGTAGGACATGTAGGACCCGTCTGGCGGCGGAATGCTAGGAGCATCTTCCAGGATGGACCCGGTCCGCGTGTGGGAGGACAAGACACTGGGGGCATACTGAGGCAGCGGCGATCGCGAACTAATCGGCCTGTCGTGTGAGCTTCTGAGTTTCCATCTGACTGTCGGTTTCATTCTTTTCGCAGCCGGCTCCGCTGGAGCAGCAGCGGCGGCGGCGGCAGCGTCGACTTCTGTCGGCTGAGCCACTGGCTGAGCAGCTGCTTTTGCAGTTTGCTGAGACGGAGAGTGGTCGCATGCTGAGAGACTGCCTCTGCGTCGCCGGAGTCGCTCACTTGGTCCCTCCGGGATGGCTGGTAGAGCCTCAGCGAGGTTTGGGGAGCCGCTGCGCGCTGAACTCGTAGGGCTCTGCAACTTTGCAGTGTTGGTTGGGCGAAGCTGTCTGATGTAGAGGGGAGGAGGAACAACAAAGTCGAGATTAGGCAGGGGACGGTGATTGACTGGAGGAGAGGAGGAGGGAAGAGGAGGGGGAGGGGGGAGAGAATCATCCGCCGTGGTTGCTGCTTGCATCACCGGCTCTGGCCTGGACTCCAAGCTCGAGGCGGCGGCTGGACACTCGTCGAAAGCCATGGTGGACGTCTCTGGTTCGCGATCCGGTCCGTGGTGTTTCGATGCTTCCTTGGGGGACAAGGACAGCATCGAGACGGACGGCGACGACGTGGTATTAAGGAATGCTGGTGTTGCCAATGGCGACGGCTGTGCTACGTACGGTCTGTCTCTGTCGACGGGCTCCTCGACGGATGTCAACAGTCTAACGGCGGCGGCTCCATGGCCGGTGGGCGAGTCGAGCTCGTCGTCGTACGGCGGCAGGCTGTAGCCCGGCGGGTGGCGGTCCATTGCGAATGCGGCGAGAAATGCCGTGTGTGTTGGCGATTAAGCTTTTGGAATGCTGACCAGCTGGAGGGTTAGATTGGGATGCGAGACACACAACCGAGATGGATGCTTGAGCCAGAGCCGACGAGGGGCGGTGTCGCGCCACGATCATGGATCTAGCGACTGAAGCCACCTGGACCTGTAAGGATGAATCGTGAGCCCGTGGACGATGAGGATACAAACGAGCGCCTGTCTCAACCGCGGCGCGAAAGAGGCATGAGGAAGTTTTGGATGCGGCTTGAGGGACCTGAGCTGCATAAAGATTTAAAAGGCGGGTTGCGTTATGGCCAGGTACAGACACAGGACCCGGTAAGGCAAGGCACAGCAAGGCACAGCAAAGGCAGGGGTATCTTCGCTCACTGTGGGGATCGAGGTTGCAGCTGTGCAGGGCAGCGACCAAGCAAATGGCTTGCGTTGTCCCGTTGGCCGGGCAACCGGCGATCGTGCTGCACCAGCAGTCCGTTGGCGAACACGAGAATCCCGGTCCAGCCGCAGGAACACGCGCAATCCGTCGTGGTTTAGCCGCCGTGATGATGAGATGAGGGGAGCGTACGGGTAAAGGTGTCAATTGGCCAGGTACCGATCGAGGCTGAGGCTTATTATTGTTGCTTTGATGTGAGGCGCGGTTGCCAGAAGGGAAAGCGGTGAAGCCATTCTGAAATGTTACCTACTTACTACCTAACTTCTGTATCAACTTCCACGTACTACAAGCACTGCAGTAATATCACGAGCACAAGTCGGAGGAGAGCCGGCATGTTTCGCAATCCATGCATGTATCAATCATCTTCAACAGCCGTCAGCGAGGCTCGCTTTTCATTCTTCCTTTCGACTTGCCCTTCTTCAGCTGGGGCAGTCCACTGCAGACGAAGCGGTCTGTCTTGCAGCCATTCCCCACAGCCACGTCCAGGGATCTTGAATGGCGCACATGTTGCGACACAGCTGTGAACAATGCGTGGTGCCCAAATGTCTGGAGCATCTCATTGGAATCGACTGGTCACTTGATATTACTCCAAAAGATGCTCTGCACTGTCAAGTATGCTATCAGGCATCCGCGATGTTGACTTTCATAGTGCAGTTGAAGCAAGACCCAAGTCTACACCATCTTCAAGCAGCATCTCCCTTATTAGTAGTAGCCTTTGTGATAAGCTACAAACTATAGAACCCTCCTGTATCAAAGAGACCCAAATATGGAGTATCAGTAGCCCCAAACAGTCAACTCGACTAATCAATATTCGCCCGTAGCTTCAGAGCTAGACAAGGGAGAATTGCAATGTGGTGGTCAAGACATCAACTCCAGGTTAGTCTCCCAGCAGTAACAGCAACCAAGCGACTTGTCTGTTCTCAACATTGGCCATAACGCAATTGCGCGTCACCAGTCACTACGACCATCTCACAGATCGCATGTATTCAGCTGGACTAACCATCTGGCGTTGTTGGCCGTCAATATCCCTTCCGATTGCCTTTTCTCGTCGTCTCCTCAAAGCCGGTGCCTCGTACCTGAAGTACCTACCTTAGGTACAATTTAAGTTGAAGTCCGACGCCATCGCATTCTGAGTCCTTCTTGCGACCGTACCTGGGTACCTGCATCGTCAGGCACATGTCCGCCAAAGTTAACCAGAAACTGCCCCTCCTCGGCAGTACCCAGTACTCCCGCCCACTAAAGGGAGCTGAAGCACAGCTCTGACGCAATCAGCTACAGCACTGTAAACTGTGCGCCCAGCAACCACTGACTGCACCAGCAAGGCTGTAAACAGAACCCGAACCTGGATCAAGCGACACCACCGCCTCCCTTCCAACTCCTGCTGCTGCCATCTCTCCCTTGCCGCATCCGTATCGCGATATATTTCCGCGCAGCCTGTCAGCGCATCGCTAGACGTTCCCGACTCGCTGCGGCATCGGCCAAGCACACAACATTCTACCAGCATTTCGTCCTTGCCTCGTCTGCATATCCGAGCCCGACTCCCAACTCCTGACCAACAGTAACCCCCCATATATATGCTCTGTACGCCCTCTTTTGCCCGGCCCTACAACATGCCATTCATTGCCCCGCTAACCAGTTGGTATGGAACGCAGACCATCGTGTTGCCTCTTAGCTCGCCGAACATCACGACCAAAACCCCCCCGACTCGCCTCGCCATGGCCCAGTTCCTGCAGACAGTGTCAGTCTCTCCTCATCCGCATCCGCATCCTCTCCATCGTCGCCGCCGTCGACATGGCGCTTGCCCTGTTCCAATACCTAAGTCCCAGGTCTCGCGCCAAGATGGCGCGCCAGGACGGGACCATCCTGCCCGTCTACGAGGACCCCCCGCTCAAACCCGTGTTGAATACCGTGATTGCTGACGGCGAGATATTCCTGAGCAGAAACCAGAAGACGAGGAACCAGTTCCGCCCGCGTGCTGGCAAGGGAGGCGTCAACAGCTATCAGCTCAGGCAGTATGCCGAAGTCACCCTGGGAGGAGGTAGCCTGCGCAAGGTTGTCAAGCTGCCCGAGGGCGAGGACGAGAACGAATGGTTGGCAGTCAATAGTGAGTTTGTCTGCAGATGTCGCTACACGACAACCGGAAGTCTAACAGCACGTTGCCAGTGGTGGACTTTTACAACCAGATCAATCTCCTCTACGGCGCCATCACCGAGTTTTGCTCGCCTCAGTCATGTCCCGAGATGAAGGCTACGGATGAGTAAGCCGAGATCTTCACCCCGTTTCACAACCTTCAGAAGCATATCTGACAGTGCCTAGGTTCGAATATCTCTGGCAAGACAACGAGAATTACAGACGGCCGACGAAGATGGCTGCCCCAGCCTACATTGAACAGCTCATGACGTGGGTTCAAGCCAACATCGACAATGAATCCGTCATGCCCAGCAAGATTGGTACGTAACTCGGGTTGGTCCCTTGCTCGCTGCTCAATGTCGTCTGCTGACAACGTCCACAGGCGTCCCTTTCCCCAAATCGTTCCCAGCCTTGATTCGGCAAATCTTCAAGCGCATGTATCGTGTGTACGCGCACATCTACTGTCACCACTATCCGGTGATTCGGGAGCTGGGACTGGAACCGCATCTCAACACCAGTTTCAAGCAGTATGTGCTCTTCATTGATGAGCACAGCCTGGCAAGCGGGCGCGACTACTGGGGACCGCTTGGGGACCTCGTTGACAGCATGCTGAAGAGTGACTGATTGGGCGTTGCTTTTCTTTTCCACGTCGTTTTCATCTGAGTTTTTTTTTCTTTGTATCGCAAGCGAAAATTGCAGCAATGCTTGATAGAGAGCACGGCAAGGCGTTGGGATATCGTGGAATTTGGGAATTTGGCACAGGATCGGCACTGCTCAGGTCTATCGGACAGATTCGGATAAACGGGTGTAAGAAAGGGGCCAGTATCATGAGGCCCAAAAGACGATGCAGATGGGAGACGATGGTGTATGCATCGTTGCGTCAAGTCTTACATAACGAGAAGAGAATAATGAGAAGAGCATTATTGAAGACGATGAGGATGTCCAGTTCTCCTTTATCAGAGAACAAGAAGGGAGGCTTTCAAGGTATGAGTGGTGATCGCCGGCAGTTCTGTGAAGTCCCTTACATAAGCAGAAAAAGTTGGTGCCTCACCCGTGCGGCAAGGCATCCACGTCCAAAATTGCCGGCCGCATCGCAGAACCTCCAACCCTCGAACACCGATCGCTCTCTCACCACCCCCCGACCTCGACTCCGACTTCAACCCCAGCCGCCATGCTGTCGCGACAAGTCTTCCGCTCCCTCCGGGCTGCTGCCCCCCAGCGTGCCGCCGTCCTCCGCGCCGCCCCGGTCCGGACCTTTGCTGCTGCTGCCTCGAGCGACGTCAAGCCGCCCATTGCCGTCTTTGGCCTCGACGGCACCTATGCCACTGCTCTGGTACGCCGACCCTCGGGACGATGAAAGAGAAAAAAAAAAAAAAAAAAGCGACGACTTGTGTTGTGTTTCGAGTGTCTAGAGAAGCCAATTGCACACTTTTATTTGCGAAAGCAGCGGCCACAGACATATACGAATCGACACAAACAAGCCCACCTTCAATACGGACCCAGACGGCTAACAAGATGCCTTTTGCGTCAATTTTTAGTACACCGCGGCCTCCAAGACGTCCACCCTCGACGCCACCGCCAAAGAGCTCGCCAAGCTGGGCGGCCTCCTCGAGAAGGACCCCAAGCTGGTTGGCATCCTGGCCGCCCCGACGCTGACTCCCGCCGACAAGTCTGCCATTGTCGCCGAGCTCGTCAAGCAGGCCGGCGCCAGCAGCGCCACGCTCAAGAACTTCCTCGAGACGCTGGCCGAGAACAACCGCCTGGGCCTGCTCAAGGGCGTCGCCGACAAGTTTGGCCAGATCATTGCCGCTGCGAGGGGCGAGGTGGAGATGACTGTTACCAGTGCTCAGGTGCGTCTTTGTTGGAATCATTGTTTTGGGTCTCCGATATCGATGACACAACGATACGGCGATTCCGAGAAACCACACCCTAAGGGAGTTCATTACTGACACGAGATTCTATAGCCTCTTGACTCCAAGACTCTGTCTCGTCTGGAGAACGCCGTTGCCAAGTCTTCCTACGTCGGCCAGGGCAAGAAGCTCAAGGTCACCAACGCGGTACGCAGATAATCCCACCTTCCATCTCGCCATCACACCCCGCCATCTCATCGCTTATTTCCCTTGAACGCCAACTAACTTCTCGATTGTCAGGTCAACCCCGAGATCGTCGGCGGACTCATCGTCGAGGTCGGCGACCGAACCATCGACCTCAGCGTCTCCTCCCGCATCGCCAAGATGAACAAGCTCCTCACTGACAACCTGTAAATTACATCATTGTATAAACCAAAGAACCAAAAATATCAAACAAGACGAGAAATTTGAAACCACCAATGACCAAGCCTGAACCAGGTTTCTCCTTTCTCGCAAAGGGGGGGCTCCATTACCACCACAACATGCATAGAAGTGGGAGAAGCTTTCTTGAAGCTGGAGAGGAGAAAAGAGGGGGGGATTTGCGCGATTAAGCTGTTGATTGGTGGCAGCGGCGTGTCCGGAAAATAGAAAGCAAGACTTTTTTTAACTCGAATGAGATGAAGAAATTGGCTTTTCTATGTTGTATTATGTTGATGCATCATCTCCTTGCTGCTGTGAGATGATCTGATGAGACCTGTAGCTGTAAGAATGAAGTCGGGTCTCAATCACAAGAGATTCTGCATCCACTCAAATAAGCTCGTTCTCGGAACGGTTGATTCAATTGCAGTTATACAACACACTGAGTAGGAAGTCGAGTAATCAAGATGATAATACCTACTATGTAGCCAAGGTGCATGTTGCTCAAGCATAACCCAATTGCATCCACCACTCTCTCAACATGAAGCCAGTAAACATATATCTCACCCTGTCCTGTCGATTCTAAGTGATTCAAGTCCACACACCAATTTTTGCTGTTTCCAAAAAAAAAGGAAAGCCGTCTATCATGGAGGCAAATCCTCCCCAAATCTCGGGGCAAAGGGGAAGAACAAAGAAAGAACAGCCAGACTCTACTAAGCCCTAGTCTCAACTTCATCCCCCTCGTAGATCTCCTCTGCATTCCCTTCCTTGTACCTCTCGAGCTGGTCGGAAATGTACCGGTGCATGTGGTTGTCCGCTTCCTCCTTCTCCTTGACTCTCTCCGGGTCATCAGGGTGCACCGAGTTGGCGACGGAGCGGGCATCGTCGTCCGCTCCGTTGACCGAGGAGTCAAAGTCGCTTCTGGCAGAGATGGAACGAGCCGTTGATGACCGCCTGAAGTGGCGCCTGCCGCCTTGCTGAGGACCTCCCTTGTCGATGTGCCTCTGGAAGATGTCGTCAAAGTAGTGCGCCATGCCAACGGATGGCGTCCGAGGGGTCTGCGGCAGACGGCAGTTGACACTTGTTGGGACTTTGAGTTAGCATACCGGCGAATGGAGAGAGGGGGAGACAGAAAGAAAGTAGAGCAAAGGAAAAAAAGAAAAAAAAAAAGAAAAAGAAAACTCACCCCGTGTCATGAATGAGTCGTGCAATGAGGCCAGTCCATCCGGTCTGGTGGGTGGCACCGAGACCCCTTCCAGTGTCGCCGTCGAAGAACTCGTAGAACCAGAGGTAGTCCTTCCAGTGCTCATCATAGTCGAGGCGATCATCTCCAGCGTTGATGCTACGCCTGCCATACTCGTCTCGGGCAAACAGATGCTGGAGTCGGTGTTGGATCTCCTCCGAAACCTTGCCCAGATGCATGTAGATGCCGCTCCCGGTGGGACATTCAACCTTGAACTCGGGGCCGTAGAAGAGGTAAAATCGCTGGAGCGATTCGATGAGCAAAAAGTTGACGCAAAGCCAGATTGGCCCTCTCCAGTTGCTGTTGCCGCCAAAGAGTCCAGTATCGGAGTCTCCTGGAACGTAGCCAACCTTGAACTCCTGGCCCTTTACCTCCATGGAGTAGGGATGTTCCTTATGATACTTGGACAGCGAGCGGATGCCGTGGTCACTGAAGAACTCATCCTCGTCCAGCATCCTCTTCAGGATCTTCTCCAGCCTCTCCTTGCTGACGATTGACAGGAGAATACGGTCGCCTTTACCCCTCTTTCTGATGCTGGCCATGTTTCTCTCGGCCAAGTCACAGCGGTTCTGAACAAACCACTCAACTCTCTTCTTGAACGAAGGCAGCTTGTTGATAAGTTCCGGTTCGAGAGTCGCAGTTGCGTAAAGGGGGATGAGGCCGACCAGCGACCTCACGGGTAGCTGCTGGAGCCACGGGCCTCCCCAGGAGATGGCATCATAGTAGAAGCCGTCCTCCTCGTTCCAAAGAGACTGTTCATCCTTCTGCCCCGTTCGGAAGGTCATGGCATCGCTGATGAAGATGAAGTGCTCAAAGAACTTGGAGGCAATGTCCTCGTAGATGCGGCGATGCTTGGCCAGCTCGAGAGCAATGTTGAGCATGCACAGGCAGTAGAACGCCATCCAGCCAGTGCTGTCAGCCTGTTCAAGGACGCCTCCCGTGGGCAGCGGCTCAGAGCGGTTAAACAGACCAATGTTGTCGAGTCCCAGAAATCCACCTTCAAAGATGTTCTTGCCCTCGGCGTCTTTGCGGTTCACCCACCAGGTGAAGTTGAGGAGCAGCTTTTGGAACACTCGTTCAAGGAAATCAATATCCTGACGTCCGTACAGCTTTCTTTCAATCTTGAAGGTTCTGAACGTAGCCCATGCATGGACCGGAGGGTTGACATCACCAAAGTTCCATTCATACCTGTGAGCGTTGTCAGCACGACAAGCCACCACCATCAATTCATGATAGAAGTGGGGGAACATGACTTACGCAGGCAGTTGGCCATTGGGGTGGCAGTACCACTCCCTGGTGAACAGGTCGAGCTGCTTCTTGGCAAAATCGGGGTCAATCATTGCCAGGGGAATGCAGTGAAAGGCGCTATCCCAGGCCGCAAAGAACGGATACTCCCAGGAGTCGGGCATAGACAGGATGTCGTCGCAATACATATGCTTCCACTGTGAGTTTCGGATCCCCATCCGTTCTGGGGGCGGCGGAGGGTGGCCGGGATCTCCCCTTGCCCAGTGGTCCCAGACAAAGTAGTAGTGCTGCTTTGTCCACATCATGCCGGAGAAGGCCTGCCGCTGGATGTTGCGCAAGTCGTCGGCCAGAGGAAGAGGGCTGATTCTGTAATAGAACTCATCCGCCTCTTCTCTGCGCTTTTCGATAATCTCATCAAACTCTTCTTCATCCAGATATGACTCGTTTCGTTTTGTGAATCGAAAGCGAACAACTGCAATTGTCAGTCAGCTTCAAGCAAACACGGTGTGTCCGAGCAAAAGGGGGGGCACCTACCGGCACATTCACCGGGGTTGACACCGCCGTCTTCATTGAAGTTGTACCAGGCTGCGCATTTGGTACCTGTCTGAGCAGGGTTAATGGCGCCCTTTTCTCCGCCAACGATGTACCTGTGGAAAGCATCCTTGACGTAGGGCTGTGTGTTCGGCTGTTCGTAGAGGAGCTCGGTGTTGGTGTCGTTTTCCGTGAACATGAGCTGGGGGAAGACATCCTGTCCCGACGTGCCAACGCCGGGAGAGGGAGAGAGAAGAAAGTATCTCTCTCCAAGCTTCCAGTGCTTGGATTTGGCCGAGTCTTCGGTATGGGCCGCAATCGAAGGCTTCTTGTCCTCCGGCTCTCTGCCCCAACTCCAGGTGTTTCGGAACCATACGTGGGGTATGATGTGGAGGGGGGCCGGGTCAGGGCCTCGGTTCCAGGCGGTCACACGAAACAGGAGCTCATCTGGATCGTCGTTCTCTTTGGCGGTTTCGATGAAGATGTCCCAGTATCGATCATCGTCAAAGATTCCAGTGTCAAGGAGCTGGTATTCCTTGTCTTGTCTAGTTCTTCGTGCATTCTCCTTTAGAAGGTCCTCGTAGGGGAAAGCCTTCTGGGGATATTTGTAGAGGAATTTCATGTAAGAGTGCTGGATTCAGTCAACATCGGCCGGGCTACTTGCAAGGGGGGAGATGGGGGGTTTCGGCGGCGACCTATCAAGACGTACAGTCTAGCCAGGGGAGTTAGCACAGATCAAATGAGGAGCAGGACGATGTTGGCTTACAGGAGTGTTATCAACATGAAAATGGGCCTCCTTGATGCTTTCGCCGTGATTTCCTTGCGGGTTGGACAGACCAAAGAGACGCTCCTTCAAAAAGGGGCTGGCTTATAGATCAGGATCATGTTCTGCCGCGAAGGACCAATATTCGGGGATTTGGAATGACACATACTCTTCCTCGTTCCAGAAGGCAAAGGCAATATTCTGGAATCCATGTGTATCCGAGACACCAGCAATGCCGTCTTCGCCCCATCTGAAGGCTCGAGATCGTGCATGGTCGTGTGTGAAGTCTATGGAAGCAGAAGGTTAGTACGGGTTTCGAGGTGACAAGGAAATGTGATGTGGAAATACGTACGGCTCCAGGCATCTCCATCCGCACTGTAGTCCTCTCGTACTGTTGCAGACCGACAATTAGCATTGGCATCTCCTTGTCTCGCGTCCGTATGGGAGCTACTGTACCTGTTGCCCACTGCCTCTCGGCGACATAAGGGCCCCATTTCTTCCAGTACTTGGTTCGCTCTCTGTCCTCTTTCAGTCGCCTCTCCTCCTCGGTGAGGTACTCGTGGCCATCGTGGACAACCATTGTGCAAAGGTCCCGGGCAAAGAGAGGTCGGTGTAATCCGGGATCGAAACCGTGATGCCGATGTTCCTGCGGGGATCAGGAGAAGGAGACAGGCAAGGAGAGGATCCAGGAGAGTAACGGAGAGGCTGTGTGAACGGGAAAAGAAGAAGAGAAAGAGGAGCTGGAGCTCGGATTCTTGTAAGCAAGCGTCGTGCTTCAATGGCAACCGGATTCCAAGCAGCAGCCTAGTAGCAATTGAGCTATTTCACCTGTCCGGCCGAGCTTGATTTGACCTGGGCTGGGTTCCATGGCTTGACGAGGCGCGAGTCCAACGTGGGGCTGGCGGGATGATGGAGGGGCAGAGGCAAGGAGGTGAGGATTGATAGCGCTGCAGCGGGCAGCTTACAGTGGTTGCACCACCTATCGGACGTCGTTTCTGGGCGGTTCACGGGCTGCAGGTTTGTTGGTGCCTAACACCTGACGTGATGACGATTCGGGGCTACGTGGAACAAAAGAGTGGGAATGTCCAGCGTGGTGCGCATTCAGAAACCGGATATGGGCTGGACGTTGGATCCAGTGGCAGCACCTCGATTCCGTCCGTATCAAACGTCCGGCCCGACAAAACTCAGAGTTTTCCAGGTCTCCTTGTTGCACTGGCACATGGCAGCCATTTGAGACCAAACAAGGCACCTTGGTCACGGCTACCGCGGCGGTACTTGCAAGGTGCTGGAACAGACGCCTCAAACGGTACGAGTCTTGCTGTCACGCACCGGTAACCATGACGTCGCTCTTCACGCCTCCCATAAGGAGTGCAGGGGCCAATGGCGGAGCTTCTGCCCTCGAGCCGGTTGTTGATAGCAGGCTTTTCTCGCAGCAGCTTCTGCATGCCACCTCGTTTGTTTTTGCCCAACTGTCTGTCTGTCTGCTTTGCATGAGCTGCATGAGGGCTCTAGCCGAAGCCCATTGCAGTTGAAATGCGAGAATTAAAAAGCAGTCGGTCCGTGAGGAGAAGCAGGACGGCATTGGACGGCGGCATCTTGCCGTGACGTCAGAAGTCGTGTTACTGGTTCAGGGCAGAAGAACATTGGAGCCGGTCTAACAAACCAGCAAACCAGGCCCGAGCCTTGCCTTACCTTGCCTTGCCTTGCCTTGCCTTGCCTTGCCTGGAACAAACAGGCCGGATAACGAACAGCCTTGTGATTGAAGCCTCTGACCGAGGCACTAACGCTGGACCAGTCAAACGGCGCCCGCAGAGAGCACTAACGATCAGGCGTCGTTGTTATCGTCAAGAAGACGTTGGCCGCAGTGTTCACGGACTGAACGAACGCAAGTCAGGCACTGCCGTCAGCCACCGAGGCTGAAGCCAGGAGGGATGAGGTAGGGGTGGTTGCTAGGGCTCTGTCGGGTACTGTCGCTTGCAGGAGATGAATTGCGACGGCCGGGGTCAAGTCTTCAGTAGGAAGACACACTGAAGAAAGAATCAACAATTGATGCAGCGGCAGAACTCGAAGACAGCTCAATTTGCCAGATAGATTGAGCTCGTATTTTCTGTGCTTCCTCAGCCACGCGCAAGGGGTCGCATGGCGCTCGATTGGCCCCTGTCCCAGATCTCCGAGCCGCCAAAAGCCTCCAGGGCTGGGCTGGCACTGCGCTAAGGCGGCCGCTGAACCTGAACCAACAGATCTGGCCAGTTCAGGTTGAGCTTCCCACCTCAACTCGACCCGAGCTGCAGAGCTTCGCCACAACGAATTTCGCGGCCTGTTGACGGACTCCTTTGGTGTCGGGCGTCTTTTGCCTCCAGATCCTCTGACCTGCGCCTGTTGTTGCCTTCCAGCCATCATGTTTCACTGATTGAAGCTCTCGTTTACCGTGAATATCCCCTCGGCCCTCTATAGTAGCCTTTCCTTTTCTGTCCTACCTCATTTTAATCCTCCTAATTAAAAAAACAAGACGAACAAGAAGCAAAAGAAGAAGAAGCCCGTTTCGCGCCCTCGTCTTCCCTCTTCATAGAGCATCGTCGACCTTTCCTGACAGCCTCTCTTTCTTTGTTTTGTCTGCCTTCATCTCCATCTCAACATGGCCGACACGGTGTCACTCCTGCGGAGACTGATACTCGAGTCACCACCGGGAGAATGGGCTGTCAACCAGCTCCGTGAGCTGCTCATCGGCGCCCTCAAGCAGGGGCCGATCCCTCAGCATGTGGCCTTTGAGATGGACGGCAACAGACGCTACGCCAGAAGTCGCCGCATGGAGACAGTCGAAGGGCATCACCGTGGCTTTGAAGCTCTTGCTAGGGTTTGTTGCCCATCCCTCCGGCGCAGTTCTTACCCCAAGTCTCCAGGTGATTGACATGGCTCCTCTAGATAATGGAAATCTGCTACAAGTGCGGCGTCAAAGTCGTGACTGTCTACGCCTTTAGCATCGAGAACTTCAACCGGCCAAAGTACGAGGTGGAAGGGCTCATGCAGCTCGCCAAGGTCAAGCTGGAGCAGCTGACCACCTACGGCGACATCCTCGACCGCTACGGGGCTTGCGTCCGGATCCTCGGCCAGCGTGAGCTGATACGCGATGATGTGCTGGAAGTCATGGACAAGGCCGTGGCAAGAACGAAGCATAACAACAAGTACGTGTCCCGCCCTCGACCAAAGGTTTTATGCTACTTTGGAGACAAAAGTAGGCTGACCCGTTACGTACAGGGCCGTCCTCAACATCTGCTTCCCCTACACCTCGAGGGCCGAGATGACGACTGCCATCCGATCCACCGTGCAGGAGTTCCTCTCCCCAACACCGCCGAAGAACACGCCTTTCTCGCCATCGCGCATCAGACAAAAGATCCTGTCTAGCCAGCTCGACGGTCGTGAGCCGCTGCCGACGATCCCCGACGATCCGCTCGACGACGGCGAGTGTGAAGACAAAGACCCGTATGCAGACGAGGATGTCTCCTCCTCTGCTACTCTGCCTCCGGGCTCCCCTGAGCCTCGCTTAAGGTCAGGGTCGTACGGCTCCACGACGCTGCCTAATCCCGACAACATCACAGTCGACACCATCGAGAGACACATATACACTGCCGATGACCCCCCGCTCGACATCTTCGTCCGGACGAGCGGCGTCGAACGGCTCAGCGACTTCATGCTCTGGCAGTGCCACCAGGACACGCACATCTTCTTCCGCAAGTGCCTCTGGCCAGATTTCGACCTAAAGGACTTCATATGGGTTCTCCTGGAGTGGCAATGGCGCCAGAAGCAGTCGGACAGGGAGAATCCCTCGAGCAGGTCGAGGAACAGCAAGGCGCGAAGCATGATGGAGTGATTATGGCGACGATACCCCGTTTTCGTTCTATAGAGAGGCATGGCATATTTTACCCGATAGCACTTATTAGTAGCAGGCGGCGCCTTTTCTGTTCCGGTAGAAGTTCCCTTCCATTGTCGCCATGCATTGCCGCCTTGAGTTGTAATTTGGTCCTACATCCTTTATGTTTTCTCACCCGTGTACTCATCATTGCAGCCCCATGCAGATCCAAATCCAATAATCAACGAGGATTGTACAGAAGCTCACATGGAAGAAGCCGCCTACGGAATTCCTCTCGCAGCCACTGACACAAGCTCGGCGTTCATGTTGAATGCGCGCGATGCCGCTGCAGCTCGGCTGACGCCATAATCGGCTTTGCGTGGGGCGTCTTTCTGCTAACTCGGAGCCCTGTTTTTCCGATCAGCCAATGGCAGCGGCTCTCCCAGTCCAATGCGCGCTGTGTCATGCGCCGCTAGCTGTCCAGGAACGGCAGACCCGGCGGTACGTACCGCCGTATCTCGCGGCAGACGGCTGCCAGTTGTGCTCCTCTCCCAAACTCAGCACCAGATAAGTCGACGATTTTCTGCTGCTCGATCCCAGCATCATCGACCGCTGCACCGTCCCCACGCCTCACCCGCATGATTTGGCTCCCCGACCGCAGATCCAGAGCAGGATGGCCTAGCCGGTCCCCGATACGAGGCGTCTTTTTTTACTGTTCGTTCCTGTTTAGCACCATCCGCCGCCCTCTAGAGAAGGGTAGAGAAAAGTTCGCCAGCGTCCGTCGCCCCTCTACACCACCGTTCTCTCCGACATCCATCACCCGTGCCGTTTCCCCCTCGCCGTGCCAGCAATGAAGTCGGCCAAGGCGCCCGCCGTGGAGGCGCCGTCGCACCGGAGGTCGCAGCCTGTCCGCCAGACGCGCACGAATCCTCCTCGCAGCTCGGCGACGGCTGCCCGCTCCGGGCTCAGAGACTCGCTGGGCGGCCCAGCTGGCGACCAGCCCATTGACATCTTCCCTGCCATCACCCACTTTGCCGACACCATTACCGCCCTGCCCAAAGAGCTTGTGCGGCACTTCACGCTGCTCAAGGAGGTCGACGCCAAGATATTCGCTCCCCAGGAGCAGCTGTTCAAGCTCGTCGCCTCCGCGAGGTCGCTCGCCGTTCCCGAGGCGCGGACGAACAATGACGCTTCGAGCACGGCGCCGCCGCAATCCGCGCCCATGAGCGCCCAGGCGAGCTCCAACGGGGTTGCCCTCAATCAGCAGAGCCAGTCCGTGGCGTCGACCGACGAGGCCAGCGGCGGCGTGTTCGATCCCTCCAACCTCCACCGCCGCCAGCTGTTCCGCCAGACCGCGATCAAAATACAAGAGATGCTCGTGTCGCTGGAGGAGAAGAACCACGTCATATCCACGGCCAACGAGGCGCTGCAGAGGCAGCTGGCTCGGGTGGAGGACGTGTGGCCGTATCTGGAGAACGAGTTCAGCGACGAGGCCAAATGGGGGAGCACCACCCACTGGGCCTATCCTGAGAATCGCAACAATAAGGCGGCGCAGGCGGCTGAGCGGTCCAGACGCGATGGCGCGGCGGCCATTTCGGCAGCCGCACAAGCTCTGGCAGAACAGGCGGCCGCCCGGAGCGATGCCAGGAA
This sequence comes from Trichoderma ghanense, assembly GCF_004382785.1. NCBI lineage: Eukaryota > Fungi > Ascomycota > Sordariomycetes > Hypocreales > Hypocreaceae > Trichoderma > Trichoderma ghanense. The sequence goes on from NW_027395667.1 coordinate 52,625, forward strand.
GCAAGCCGTGCAGGCCAAGAAGAGCCAGAAAACGCACGCTGTCGACTCCGAAGCCGATGACCACGATGGCCGGAACAAGGACGGCACTAACAAGAAATCCAGCTCGAGCAAAGTTCGGAAGACGGCCGAGAGTAACAGCAATGTTGGCTTGGGCATCACTACCGGGGCCTCTTCCAACGGCAACCCGCCACAGAAGAGACGCAAAGTAGACAAGGAGAAAGACAAGGACAAGGAGAAAGAAAAGGATAAAGACAAGGAGAAGGAGAAAGACAAGGAGAAAGCCGCCGCCAGTGGGGGCGAAGCGCCACCCATGGAGCGTGCCATGAGCCTTGTCTTCGGTAACAATGCATCCAAAGCGAAGTCCACCGGTAGCCCTCGTGAGACACCGGCCCCCGAGGTGCCGAAGAAACGCAAGGCTCTGCCCACGAGCAGCGGCCAATCCAAGAAGAAGTATGTCACTGCCATCTTCCCTTCTCTAGTACATTCGTCTTTTCGATCTGAGCTATGATGAAGATGCTGACTGCCCTGTGCTTTTCTTTTGCAGGAATGCCCTATCGGCCACGATGTCCCCTTCAGCTGCGTCCTCTCCTGTGCTGGGAACTCTCCTAGAGAACAAGGCACCACCGACCCGCCCGTCGCCCGCACCGGCAGCGGCACCCACACCTGCCCCCCGACCGACGACGTCTCGCGCGCGGCAGAACTCCATACAATCAAACTCAGAAGCCAGCAAGGCCAGGCCATCCTCGTCAGCAGCCAAAAAGGCGAACGGGAACGTCGCCAGCACGCCCGAGATCCCCTCGGCTGCAAGCTGGTCACGCCCCAACCACGACTCCGAGTCTAACAAGGAAACACCTGTGACGGTCAAGACTGAGCCATTGCCGAAGGAGGCGGAACGGGTGGACGATAAGCCCGCGGCGACCCCAATTGCTACGGTCGCTACCACTACTACCTCGTCTAGTCGCAGGAACAGCAGGGTGGAGGACGCGGATCGCAAGAGCGAGCCGGCCCAGCCTACGCCGCAGACGGGTACGGTCACGACCAAGAGCGGAAGAGCAAGCAAGCCATCCACGCCGGCTCTGCCCAGCTTCCAAGATGCGGCTGCTGCCAGGCCTCGGACGACGCGCAACGCAGAGCCGATGGGCAATGGCAAGAAGGCGCAGCAAAAGAAGGGCGCCGCGGGGACACAAGCGGTGGCCCAGCTCGCGGATGAGGATGGAAACAGCATGCAAGGCGACGACGGCGACGACGACGCAGACGTTGATCCGGACGAGGCTACGTACTGCTACTGCAACAGCATCAGCTACGGCGCCATGGTGGCGTGCGATTCTGATGACTGTGCTCGCGAATGGTTTCATTTGGCTTGCGTAGGCCTTAAGGTTCCGCCAAGTTCAAAGAGTAAGTTTTCTATCTTTGCCCCCTTTTGACCTCCTGAGGAGAGCCGTCCACCAAGTTAGAGGAAAGATGATGCTAACAACGCCCGATAGCCAAGTGGTACTGCCCCGACTGCAAAGAGCGCCTCAAGGTGGGCAGCAAAAAGAACGGTAGCCGATGAGTCGACAGCTGTATCGTTACGGAAGCAGACGCAGGTCAAACCTGCGGAAGATAAGCGCCAGTCTGGCTTTGGATGTTAGCTTTTCGGCTGGCATCAAGACGTTGTCCGAGCCTTTGTTTTGATCTTTGATTTCTTCTGTCTTCCATCTAGGGGACCGGCGTTTATTCCAACTTGCTTCATGTTGTTCACCTTCTTGCACCCTCCTTTCTCACTTTCCTTCTGTCTTTTTTTGGGATTTTTACCGAAGGCTGGCATGCACGATGATGGTCAGCTTCACATGGACCACGGGGCGTTCTTTTGCTTGTTCACATAGGATTCGGCCACACATAATATTAGGCCTTTGTTACGGATAGTATTCACGTTCGGGTTGCCAGCTTCGGATTTACGCAGTCCTTTCCTTTTCCCTCTCTCTCTCTCTCTCTCTTGTCTCTTGGTGTATGAGATGGCCTTTGATTGAGGCACGAGGTCTTACGCAAGGAAGAATGCATTACCCATGGCAAAAACATGTTGGAAGCATAGATGCATATGTCGTTATTGGCGTCGCAATGACGGAATAGGGAGGCAGGTCTTGTGGGATCTAGGTGGGAACAGGAGGGGGTCGCCATTGGGCAGAGAATGAAGAGAGCAAAATGTGTGATGAATGCTTTCGGAAGTATGAAGCGGTAGCAGCAATAGCATTTTTTGGTGGATGAGACACTTGGCCCCGGGGGGGGGGTGATGGAGGGAAAATGCAAGCGGCTGGTTTTGATGTTTGCTGCTTTTTCTCTCTTCTCTTTCTTTCGTCAAGAATCGATCGTCGGCTGAGGCTGCGTGAAGAGGGAAACGGATGAAGGATTTTCATTAGGTAACGCGGATGCAGGTTAGGTAGCTTTCGGGAGGATAGCTCAAGGCAAGCTCTGCGTGACATTCGACTTGCTCTCGTCGGACGTGAGTATGTAAGAGGAGGGAGGTGGGATAGAGGGCGGCCCATCAGACAACACATGTATGCTTGATGAAGCGACGTGGAGCAGAATCTGCGTACGTGCGTTGTGGAGGGGATACGCATTACGTGTCTGGGTTGTCGTGGATGGAGTGGTTGATGTCGGGGGGAGTCAAGTCATGTATGGGGTAATATGGGGTGATATAGGGGGCAGAAATGTATGGAGTAAGTGGAATATGGAGTCGATGGAGTATGTATGTGTGATGATGGTATGTTGACGGGAGGCTGACTCTGCGGGGGAGACACTTTTGGCATGGTGTTGCAGCTCGTATATGTACTATTACTGTATACACCACGTATGTCGATCTGGGACGAGTCGTGTTGTTCCCTTGCCTCCTAAACGAGGCTATACCGAGTATTTTGTTACGCCCAACAGACGAATCTGGGGAAAAGATGTTAGCTAATAGCAAAGCATGGGGGGTTTCCAGCTGCAACCCCTTCCCCAACATTCAGTGGCTGTTTTCACTACCGCAACTGATATCCAGTTGTCCATCGTTCACGGGGTCAAAACCAGGCTGATGCTGTGCGTGCTGTTCACACGCCCCCCTTGCCTTTCGTCCTGGTTTCCTCCCCAATTAGTCTGCGACCCCGTATTCTTCTGAACGGGGTCTAAGGGGGGGAGCTTTGATGAAATTAACGTTGAAAGCCGATGAAGGCTCCGCCAGCCTGTTTGCCCTGGGTGCTTCAAGCACAGGAGTTAGGAGGTGGGCTCGAAGGAGCACCCAGGCAGGCTTGAGAGGGAGAATGGAGACCAGAAGGTGATTATTCCAGTATAAGACGAACCAAAAAAGACTGTCTCTCGTGCAACGCTCACGCGGTGATGATGATGCAGAAAAACTTCCCTCCCCAACAAAGCAAGATCACGAGCAAAGAATGGGTAGAAGTGCCCAGGAAGTAAGCTGACCTCGCAGACAAGTGACCTCGCTTTGACTCTCGTACTTTGTCCTTGAGGAGGTTCTTCTGGCATTCCCACCGAGTCTTGCCATGACCTTCGTCTGTTAGCGCTCCGCGTGATGTCTTTTGGTTCATCCGCTCGTTTACATAACGAAAATCCGGGGAAAGAGATTCTAGGCCATTCCTTTTATCCTGCCCTGGACTAGTTGGCAGCGACAAAGTGCGGCCCCCCTTGCTGGTTGCACTCCTTTTGATTCTCGCAAAGGGGTGGGAAGACGAAGAGCCGCATCGACGGCGTCAAGCTAGTGGCAGAATAGCCCGTTTCTTGAAGGGAAAATAAGGCCAGAAGAAGAGGGAAAATAGTACCGTGTTAAAGCACAAGCGCAGAGACAAGATCTAACTTGTTTGGAGTGGGGGGCGGGGTGTGAGAGAGAGAGAGAGAGAGAGAGGGGGGGGGGAGCTGTGGCTGGTGCACCGTTGAAGATGTGGCTGATACAAGGCAGTTTCTTTTATCGATAAGGGACTAGTGGCAAAAAAAAATATGGCAGAGATTTTGCTGCTGAAGGCGGAACCAAACCTCGAGACGGGAGATATTGATTGATACCCAGTTTGTTTTGACATTTACACAATCCACATCAGACAGCCACGATGCGGTACGTTTTTCGGCTGCGAATTATCAGAGAGGGTGGCATACTGACTTGGAGCATAGGATTGAGGACTGCAGCTTTTGTGGCCGGCCGGCCTACCCTTCCAAGGGCATCACCTTTGTCAGAAACGATGGTGAGTAGACGATATCCGACATGACGACCTGCCTCTCCCCGAAACCATCCAAATGGCGTGGAACGAACTAACAATCTTCTCCTTCTTCAGGCAAATCCTTCCGATTCTGCCGATCAAAATGCAACCGCAACTACAAGATGAAGCGCAACCCCCGCAAGCTCAAGTGGACAAAGGCCTACCGCCGCAACGCGGGCAAGGAGATGACGGTGGACAGCACGCTGCAGTTCGCCGCGCGGCGCAACGAGCCCGTGCGCTACGACCGCGACCTGGCGGCCAAGACGCTGGCGGCCATCAAGCGCGTCAGCGAGATCCGCGCCCGCCGCGAGCGCGTCTTCTACAAGAAGCGCATGGCCGGCAAGCGCGAGCGGGAGCTGGCCGCCGCGCGCAAGCTCGTCGCCGAGAACGAGCACCTGCTGCCGCGGCTGCGGGGCAGCGAGAAGAAGAGGCTGGCGGAGCTGGCGGCGGAGCGCGGCGGCGACGTGGTCGTCGAGGAGGAGGAGGAGATGCTGTTGGCCACGAGGAAGAATGCCGTCAAGGCTTTTGGAGGGGAGCAGAGGAGGGTCAGGGTGCGGGTGGATGGTGGCGTGGAGGAGGAGGTGCAGACGTTCCGGCAGGAAGAGGAGGACGACGAGGATGTCGACGAGGACGAGGACGAGGACGACGAGGATGTCGACATGGAGGACTGAGCGGGAGCAGCAGCGTGGCCGGGCTCATGGCTTCTTGGGTCATCACAACGACGGGTCTGGCCGCCGTCGGGCAGGCCTTGAGAGACTGCTACAGGTACTATTACATTGCTGGAGTCTGGTGATTGGTCATGCAGGTGAGGTAGCAGCCACTACCTTTTGCCTCCTACTCATGGGGTCCAGCAGCGACTCGTCAGCGTTGGGTTGGTCGTTTTGGCGTTTTTAAAGGATTTATAGTATAGTAATGAAAACAAAAAAGTTCCTGGGTCACCATTTGGGTGCAGTTTGGGTTTCTTTTGCTAGCATCTCGATTTGCTGCTTCCCTCCCTTGCAGGTGGCGCCAGGAGGATCCCATATGATGCGATTTGCGTGGCCGTAAGAGGACGGAGTACCGGCACAGGATGCATAAAGTACAAAGTGCATGACAAGTGTAAAAAGGAGCCTCCTCCTGTCCGGCATCGTGAGCGAGACCGCCGACGCCGTGCAAGTTCCTGGCACATGTAGTCCACCAGCGAGCGTCATCCGCATCGTCGATCGAGGCGCCTGAAAGGACCGCAATGCCTGCTGCGAAAACGCGAAAGAAGCGCCGCATGCCAAGTAGGTGAAGCAAGGGGGTCAGCTGCAGTGCAAGGTACCTACCTGTTAAGAGGCTGCGCTGCAAGAGGCTGTAAGAGGCTGTAAGAGACAGACAGACGAAGGGCGAGTTGCATCAGGTTGAACATGTGTTGGGCAATGGCTTGGCCTCCTAACTAATGTCGCCAGACCCTGCGGTGCTTGTGCGACTTCAACTACCTGACCTCTACCTGTTGACCAGCTCTCTGTGTGTGTAATGACTTGGTGTTTTATTGGTGTGACTGTCTTCGGCACCAGTTCCGTGGACGTGCATCTCCGAGGACGAAGCTGAGCGGCATCAAAGGCTGGTAGATGATAGGCATGATGCTTGAAAGGATCAAGACAGCCAAAAAAGAGAGCAGTTACTATTTTGGGCCAATCTGCGACCAAGGAAGATGGAATAGAGGCCAAAATCAAGGTTAAATTCTAGCACGGCATTTGGAGGCTGCTGAGTGGCCGTGTTTCGAGCTGCGTGTACTTGGAGTTGGTACCTGATAAGGAGACGAGAAGATTACTAGGTAGGTACATAGACGTTGTTGTGTTGAACGGATCTGATAAGAAATTTGATTGAACCCTGGGCTGGATGGCTTGGGGGTTTGGCTCCATGAGATCTGGATGACGTCTGCAAGTCGACGCCACGTCGCAGGGTCTCTGTTATGTACGGTTCCTGTGCTCGCATTCCTGTCCAGATTGAGATGTAATTGTCATTTCGCCAGAAGCTTCATGACAAACCTCGTGATGGTCTTGTGCTGCAGAAGCAATTACTCATTGCTTCTCCCTCCCCTTCAGGCATTACATACTGGAGGCGAGGCCAGCGTCCGACCTCGCAGCATTAGAGCGGGCGAGGGGCGTGTGATTAGCAGCAGAGATGCGCTAAGAGGCAAAGAGTACGGGGTACATACGGATTTCATGGCCAGAAAAAAAAAAAAAAAAAAAAAAGAAAGAAAGAAATCCGTCATCTGGATCTGGGTCCATCGGCACCGGCTGGCCTCGGTTCACAGCCTCGAGCAGGTCATGCAGCATGCTAATGAGTATTAACCCCGTGTCCTCGCAAGCTTCGCCCGTCTGTCGGCGTCGCGGCTGCTGCGCTGGCCGGGGTCGAGACCTGCAATTGGCGCTGCCGGTGTGTTTCTGTTCCACTCACGTTGACGGCTTCACGTACAGTCCAACCAAGCACGATGACATGTCTGGGGGAGGGGTCCTGCAATGCTAGATGCTGATGCTGCCGATGCTGTTAACGCCGGCAGCGGCACGATGCCGTCCGTATCCGATGGCCGAGTCGCCGCTGCTGGTACTGCTGCTGCCACCGATTATCACAAGGACACGTACCTTGGAGCACGGCGCGCAATAAGCTGTCGGGCAATGGTCCGTGGAATGTGTAGCTGCATGTTGGCACAGGGGCAGGCCTGGGACCGGAATTTCGGATCAGAGCCGCCAGCAATTCGGACTCGTGACCAGCTCGTTGACGGAGTAAGCGAGGCCGGCAGACTCCGTGGAACATGACGACAGACCCAGATGCTGAACAGAAAGAGGGAAGAAGGCACAAAGGAGCGAGGCATCCGAGGAGGGAGCACGGAGAGCGGCGATGAGAAGAATCGCCTCGAAAACTGCCTCCAACGTTCTCGACAACTTGATCTCGCTGTTCTCCCGAACCCTTCGTGGCCGCGGCGTGCCCGATCCGATGCCATTGACCAATCCCAGCCGCGAATCGGACCCCAGTACGGGGAAGCTGTCGCGCCGCTGGCTGTCGCATCGATGCATCGTCAGATGAGCACGCCAGGACAGGACAGGACAAGGCAGGACAGGATACCAAAGGTATGTAACCATTCATCAGCTCCGCGTACTTATTCCCGGTGCTCCGTAGCTGTACCTGAGAGAGCGATCCGTCCATCCCAAAGAAACAATTTCAAGGGGTGGCGTGTCAATCAGGAGGCCTGGCCGCTGCGCATCGTGCGGGTGCGAAGAATCGAGTACATTATGGAGCACCAGCTCTTTTCCCGGCAATGTGGGCAAGCGAGATGGCTGGCTGGAAGGGGGATTGGCACCAAGAGCTGGTCGTACCAACGAGACGGATCACGAGGACACTTTTCTGCTCTGGTCAAGGTTAACGTTGAGTTCTGTTGAGGTGGCTAGGGGCCAAGGAGCAGAAGCAACCTTGAGGGCGAGTGGTTATGTAAAAATAACTGAACGCTTCTAACGCAGAGAGGAGAGGCTTTGGCTGATGCTGAGTTTCCATTACGGCACTCGAACCAGCGCAGCGTCACACCCACCGCACCTCCCGAGCCCGGAAGCGAGTTGGCTGGCAGTTTTTATAAGGTAAGGTTATTAGCTTGAGTTTGTACAGTAATAGGCATGGTGTGTGTGTGTGTGTGATGTTGATGGGACATGACGTGAGTGGTCTTTTGTCTGCGAGTGCTGCGAGTGGTAGGCGTTGAAGCCACAGCCAGCGGGAGGAATTGAGTGCTGATGAATTGCACGGCACGGAACTGGTAGTATGAGAATATGAGAACATTTCGTCAGGAGATGACATGGATGCTGACGGGCTTGTTCAAAAGAGGAACAGACAATGAGCAAGTGCTGTGACGCTGATTTGCCAAGGGCTGCCAGGGAAGCCATCGCAGAATATTCCAGAGCAAGGGCGAGACGAGGAGCCAAAAGTTGATGCCTGTCTGCAACCCTGATAGTAATGAATGACTGACTGCTTTGCAGCAATGCTTCAGACAAACGTTGCTTCACCTTCGTCCCTCTCCCCCAAGATTGCATCAATCAACCCACCCCTTGCCTCACTTTTGGGGGGAACCGACTTGTCGATTAAATTCATTTCATTTCATTTTCGCCTTGCACCAATTGAAGTTCCCTCGAGCCAAAAGTGGCACTTGCTCCCAAGCGCTGCTCACCTGACGGCCGCCAGCATCCAGTCACCGGTTTTCATTACACAATCCAGACGTGCTGTGAGCTAATGGCGAGCGCCGCGTGCCAGCACGTTCAAACGACAGCCCTGGAGAGCTTCCCCCCCACTGCCAGGCGGCTACATTGCATGTGCATACTGGACCCGACAGTGGTGGAGAGCAGCGGGATGCTGAGCAGCAGCAGCGCTGGACGGGTGCCAGTGCCAGCAGTGCTAACGAGGCCTGCGGCAAACGGCCCCTCGTCACAACGGCCAGCCACCGTCGTCCGGGCGTGATCAGTGGCGCAAGAGCAGCATCTCCGGCGCCGCGATGCCGCAAATCCTGGGGTGCCTTTGCGTAAGAGTTGGATGGATCAACTCCCCCAGGTCGCTCTCAATTGATTTTGCATGATTGCAGGTGGGTGGGTAGGTAAGCAAGTACCGGTACCGCCAAGAGCAGCACTGCTGGGGCTCTGCCGGTGCTGTGGCCGCGGAGCACAAGCTGCTGCCAACAGGCTGGCAAAAGTACAGGTACGAGACAAAGACGAGAGCAATAACCAACGTTGTTACCTTACTTTGAAGCATCAGCGATCCGGTCTGGAGACACAGGCACATTGAACTCATCAAGCACAGAAATGGGGTGCCAGATTGGGCTTCGCAGCTGCCCGTTTGTCTGCTCTATCCGCACACCCTCCTCTTTCCCCCTCTCGGCCCCTGAGCGCCAGAGACGAGGAGGCCGACGAAAGGAAACTGAGGCCCAAAAGGGTTCCGAGAGCTGCGAAGCCTCGGTGCTAGGCCCACACCCCCCCTGTCCGACTCGGACGACATTCGACTTACACATAAAAATCCCCAGAACCACCACGACGCCGCCACCAGACAGGTCCTCTTCTTCTCGTCCTCGTAAAAAAGCCCGTTCGCCGTCTCTCGAGCCTATTCATTGTTTCTTGCGTGTGTGAGAAAGGCCCCAGCCGTCTGAATCATCTTACGTACTGCGTTCCGTGCCCTTTCGCTGCCCGTGCCCTCAGCAAGCCCGCTTCGTCCTCCGTCTCCCGCCCCGAATTCAGATCCCGTTTGTCTTTGGCGGCTTGTTTCGTCGAAAAAAAAAAAAAAAGCCATATTAGACAAGAGAGCAGCGATACGATTCCGATCTTTACCGTCTTCCGTTAATTTCGAACGGAAAACAGCATAGCAAAGAGTCGGCAAATACCCAACAAACATCTTCGTCGCCGCCACCATCGTCGCTCTTCGAGAAGGCACCCCCAAACCTTCGCCTCTCCACTTCCAAAAGCCCTTACATACAGACTCCCGCTAGCCTCGGCGCCACACCCAGTCTAAAACATTTACCTTCCACGGCCCAAATAACTACGACCTAAGCCCTCATCTGCGAATCTCCTCCAACCAAGGACTATAAATGGCCGCCCCCCGCTGCTGCTCTGAGCGTCGTCCGTCGGTGCTCGAGTTGTCTGCTCACAAGGGATCCATCATGGCGCGCCCAATCTCGCCCCAGTCCGAGACCTCGCGAGGCTCCTTCTCGTCGGTGCGCGAAAACGACGACGGCCTCGCCCAGACCTTCACCCGCTCCAAGATCTCGTCGTACGCAGACGTGCCCGAGGAAGTGTTTGACGAGTCGCCCGGCCTCGAGCTGAGCCAGCCCGTTTTCCGACCGCCCGTGACGCAGCCCAACAGCAGGCTCCATGGCTTCTGGTACCCGGCCGACGGCTTCAAGGGATGGAGGGAGATTCCTCTCAAGGGAAAGACGGCCAGCCGCAGCTTTGAAAATCTGCACAGGCTGGGCATGACCTGGGAGTCTCCGGCGCCCGTCGTCGCAAAGCCAAAGGAAGCCTACCCGGCCAGCATGTCCCCCTTGGAGAGGCTGCCTGCTGAGGTTCTGGGTAAGTTGGACTGGATATTCTTTCTGAGGTCCATTGTCGATGCAATCAAAGGGAGAGGTCGCTGACAATCACCATCACAGGCTCCATCGTCGACATGCTTTTCATCGAGCTCCCCCCCAATGGACTGACTACCCGCAATGCCGACCTGATGGCTCTCTTGACAACCTCCCGATCTCTCCACGCCGCCACGCTCAACACTCTGTACCGGCACGTCACCATCCCCCACTCGCGAATCTTCCGCAAGTTCCTCAACACCATCTCGACATATCCGTCCCTCGCGACTATCGTGCGCCGCCTCGACTTCAGCCACTTCAACCCGTCCATGTTTTTCAGCACCGCCAGCGAGAGGGCTCAGGCGCGCAACCTGACGTCAGAGACGCTCGTCCAATGCCTCAAGCTGATGCCATACCTTCAGGAATTCCTGGCTCAGGAGTACATCGACGACGATCTCAGCGGCGACGTTCTGCGCCAGCTCTTCTTCCACTCGCCTGAACTCCGCGGCCTTGACTTTTGCGGCTGCTCTTCCGTCTCGTTCAAGAACTCTTTCGTCAGCGTCCTGGGGGATGAGTGGCCCGAGCAGCTCTCCGTCACCAGGCTGTCCTTCCACAAGTGCCTCAGCCTGCCACCTGCCGTTTTCGAAAAGATTCTCCCCCGGCTGCCTAACCTGACGCACTTGGATGTTATGGGAACGCGCATCACCGACGAGGCCCTTCTCTCCATCCCCCACTCTGCGAGACTGACCCATCTGAACCTCGCCAAGTGCAAGGACCTGTCTGCGACGGCTGTTTTGGAATTCCTCTCGACTCACCCGGCGGCCAAGTCGTTGGTTTTCCTTAGTTTGGCGACCGACGCAAGCACCCACCTGCTGCTGGGCAAGTATGATGTGAACCAGCTGCTGCCCAAGCTGCCGACCACGCTCCGCTCGCTGAGCCTGCGGGGCTGTCGAATGGAGGCGGCTCACTTGCCGGAGCTCATCAGGCTCTCGCAGACTCTTGAGGAGCTCGCTCTTGGCCGTGGGCTGAGCATGAGCGAAGTCCGCTCCATCTTCTTCCAGGGCCAGGAAGCCCTCTCCCATAACCTCAAATTCATTGATCTTTCAGACATTGATACCATCATCGGAAGCGCCAGCGACTTGCTGGCCCCCGCCTCGGCGCCTCTTCATGTGATTGAGATCGCCGAACGGGCCTACGAACGCGCTGCCAAGTCGAACAAGAGCCTCGAGAAGGTCGGCTGGACTGCCAAGGAGTTTGGCAGCCGCTACTGGCTTGTCCGCAAGAACGAAGACGGCACAACTCAAGACAATGGAAGCCGAGTGTGGAAGATGGGCGCCGACAGCTGGGGCATGAGAAAGGTCCCTGTGGCTGTCGCCGAAGTCGGTGGCATGTACGGCTCCTACATGTTTGGACGACGCATCTAATGGCTCGCACTCCTCCTTCTTTAATCTCAATCTCATCCTTATATTCTCAACTCCACTTTTGTCTCTCAGGCGGACTGGAGCTCGGATTTTGTTATTTTGCCTATGGGCTGTATCCTGCGAGGCGCAATGCGTACGGGTCTTACTTTCGGACGGTGTTGGAGGTTAGGAAAGATATCCAAAAGCAACTTTGCTCAGCGTTCTGTTCATCGAGGGTAATGATACAGGAAAAATGAAAAGGAAAAAAAAAAATTACGGGCGTTTGGTTGGGATGAGTTTTGGCAAGGGTAACGAGGGAATCGAGGCCTCATTATGGCGCCATGGTTTTTTTAGAGGGGGGTTGCCTGGTTCTGGGTTGAATCGTCTCTCTCGTCCCTACGGTAATTCAGTGCTTTTTACAGATACCTCAGTGTGAGTTAGCAGTAATACAGGCAGTTATAAATTGGAATATCGTTATGAAGGAATTTTGCAGTATCTTGTCGGTGAGCTTCTATGCAAGGTGACGGAGCCGTTACCGTCTTTTTTGGCCTGATTAGGAAGTCAAGTTGGTGGCGATGACGGCACTTGGAGATGACATAATCCATCAAGTTTCCGACCTCAATGACGACTTCTTCTGACTACGTCGATACGATGCTTGTCAGAAACAGGCACTGAGATGTGTTAAACGAAGCATTGAGCTATAATGTAGGCTTTGCCCTTATCAAATTCGACCTGTCCCTTTGCAGACTTGGACGCACTTTATGCTTCTGTGCTTTACTCACTCGGTACGGCTCTTATTTTTGGCGCCGATGACACCTCAAAGTATCAGAGCTGAGCCCCAAAAGAGCGGTTTGAGGCGGTTCACGTGACGGATGCAGGTACGTAGCGCCTTACGGAACAACTGGATTCGCGGCTCCGCCCGTTTCCATGCTTGTATCCCCGTACCTCTAGAGCCATTCGCTCCTCCAGGGAGTTTCCCTCTCTCTCTTTCGTACACCTTTTCCCTCTTTCGAGTCCCTTCTCCCAAACGTTCATCCTCACGCAGAGTCTCTTGGTGCCCCGAATCCGCATCACCATGGCTCCGCGAAAGGACACGCCGTTCCGCTCGGCGGAGATGAGCATGGTGCAGCTTTACGTGTCGAACGAGATTGGTCGGGAGGTTGTGACTGCGCTTGGTGAGCTTGGACTGTGCCAGTTTCGCGATGTACGTACATGTCCCGGCTTTGCTCTTCTACTCGTCGCCATGAATAGTGGTTATGATGATGATGATGATGATGATGATGGATGATGATGATGAGCCAATGTCGAGGCTGCTAACTCTTTCTTTTTCCTTCTTCGAAACAGCTCAACGAGGATGTCAGCGCCTTTCAGCGAACCTTTACTCAGGAGATCCGACGCCTGGATAATGTCGAGCGACAACTGCGTACGTCACCAGCGAGGCAATCCCCTTCCATCAGCTCGCCCTCTCGCACCCCCATCCGTCACGACGCGGTATCGACTAACGCAGCAGTTTCCTTCTAGGTTACTTTTATGCTCAGATGGAAAAGGCGGGCATTCCTCTGCGGAAGCTGGATCTGGACGCCGAGAAGCTTGCGTCTCCATCGACGTCGGAGATTGACGAGCTCGCCGAGCGGGCCCAGAAGCTGGAGCAGCGCATCTCCGCTCTCAACGACAGCTACGAGACGCTGAAGAAGCGCGAGGGCGACCTCACCGAGTGGCGTTGGGTCCTGCGGGAGGCCGGCAGCTTCTTCGACCGCGCCCACGGCAACGTCGACGAGATCCGCGCGTCGACTGACGAGCAGGACGATGCGCCCCTGCTGTCCGACATGGAGCAGGCCAATTCCGCCCCGGACGTCGAGCGCTCATTCTCTGGCATGAACATCGGGTTCGTCGCCGGTGTCATCAATAGGGACCGTGTCGCCGCTTTCGAGCGTATCCTCTGGAGAACCCTCCGCGGAAACCTGTACATGAATCAGTCCGAGATTCCCGAGCCCTTGATCGACCCGACCAACAACGAGGCCATTCAGAAGAATGTCTTTGTCATCTTCGCCCACGGCAAGGAGATTCTGAGCAAGATCCGCAAGATCTCCGAGTCCATGGGCGCCGACGTCTACAATGTCGACGAGAACAGCGATCTGCGCCGCGAGCAGATCCACGAGGTCAACAACCGCCTGGAAGACGTCCAGAACGTCTTGCGCAATACCCAGGCCACGCTCGAGGCCGAGCTCACCCAGATTTCCCAGTCGCTGGCCCCCTGGACGGTGCTCATCGCCAAGGAAAAGGCCGTCTACAGCACGCTCAACATGCTCTCGTACGACTCGGCTCGCCGGACGCTCATCGCCGAGGCATGGTGCCCCACCAACGACATGCCTCTGATCCGGTCGACGCTGCAGGATGTCACCAACCGAGCTGGCCTGTCCGTGCCCTCCATCGTCAACGAGATCAAGACCAGCAAGAAGCCGCCCACCTACCTCAAGACCAACAAGTTCACCGAGGGCTTCCAGACCATTGTCAACGCCTACGGCACTGCCACCTACCAGGAAGTCAACCCTGCCCTGCCCGTCATCGTCACCTTCCCGTTCCTCTTTGCCGTCATGTTTGGCGACTTGGGCCACGCCATCATCATGCTTACTGCCGCCTTGGCCATGATCTACTGGGAGAAGCCGCTGAAGAAGGTATCCTTTGAACTGTTTGCCATGATCTTCTACGGTCGTTACATCGCCCTGGTCATGGCCGTCTTCTCCGTCTTCACCGGTCTCATGTACAACGACATCTTTTCCAAGTCCATGACTCTCTGGAAGAGCGCTTGGGTGTTTGAGAGGCCTGAGCACTGGTCCGAGGGAGATGCGGTCGTGGCCCGCCTGAATGACCATGGCTACCGCTACCCCTTTGGCCTCGACTGGGCCTGGCACGGCGCCGAAAACAACCTGCTCTTCACCAACAGCTACAAGATGAAGATGAGCATTATCCTCGGTTGGGCCCACATGACGTACTCGCTGTGCTTATCGTACATCAACGCCAGGCACTTCAAGAAGCCCATTGACATCTGGGGCAACTTCATCCCCGGCATGATCTTCTTCCAGTCCATCTTTGGCTACCTCGTGGTCTGCATCGTTTACAAGTGGTCAGTTGACTGGCAGGCTTCGGGTAGGAACCCTCCCGGCCTCTTGAACATGCTGATCTACATGTTCCTGCAGCCCGGAAAGCTGGATGAGCGCTTGTATGCCGGACAAGAGTATGTCCAGTCGGCCCTGCTGCTGCTCGCTTTCATCCAAGTGCCCATTCTCCTCTTCCTCAAGCCCTTCTACCTCCGCTGGGAGAACAGCAAGACCCGTGCCAGGGGCTACCGAGGCATTGGCGAGACGTCCCGGGTTAGTGCCTTGGACGGCGATGACGAGACGGACGCGCTGGCAAATGGTCACGGCAACAGCTTTGACGAGGACGGCGGCGTGGCGATGATTTCCCAGGACATTGACGAGGACCACGAGGAGTTTGAGTTTGGCGAAGTCATGATTCACCAAATCATTCACACCATTGGTAGGTTTTTTTTTTCTTCACAGGGAATCTCTGAAAGACTGCTAACGCTTACCTGTCTGTAGAATTCTGTCTCAACTGCGTTTCCCACACGGCGTCCTACCTGCGTCTTTGGGCCCTGTCGCTTGCTCACCAGCAGCTCAGTGTTGTGCTCTGGGACATGACCCTCGGGCCCTGCCTTGCGACGGGCGGTGTGCTTGGCGTGTTTATGATTGTCGTCGGCTTCTACTTGTGGTTTTTCCTTAGTAAGTCTTGTCGATGCCAAAACGTCTCTGGATCAACAGCACTAACAAGTTGTCAGCAATTGCCATTCTGGTGTGTATGGAGGGCACAAGTGCCATGTTGCACTCGCTGCGTCTGGCGTGGGTCGAGTCGTTTTCCAAGTTTGCCGAGTTTGCGGGCTGGCCGTTTACGCCATTTTCTTTTAACACTCTGATAGAAGAGTCGGAGGAGTTGAAGAATTACCTGGAATAAGGGGGAATGAGGGTGTAATTCTGGGGCACTAATTTTTCGTTGCCTCTCTTGTTAGTTTCTGTACTTGTTCTTTGTTTTGCTTTCTTTTCCGATCAATGCAGTAGACCTAGTGAGCTTGGTTGCAGCTCCCGCTTTTTACTCCTGTATGATTATAGGCTGCTGCATCACTGCTTTTATGTGTGTTGATGTAGGCGAGACTTTGTACGTGAAAAAGGAAAAGCAAGTGGATGGGGATAATGATGGGCTGATCTACGCTTTACTACTATGAACTCTTCATTGTGATATTCTCCATTGCGTAGACTAAGTAATCGTTTTGCTATATCTCGTCGCTGATATCTAAAGTCGTGTGTGTTCACCTCTTAGCTATTTCAAGTCTCCGAGTCGATATACCAACCCCCCCCCCCCCCCCCCCCCCCCCCTTCTTTATCTACCTCTGCGTGTCCCGGACCTGTACTATATACACATGCACCACACGAATTAGCAAGCATCGTATCTNCACTCTCTCTATCCACCCATCTCTCTCATCTATCCATCAATCCGCCACCTTCATCAAGTAGAAAATACGTGTCGTGTAATTCACCCCCAAAGCGGCGCCGTAACCTCCACCGCCCTCTCCACCACCGCCCGGACCCTATCCGCAAACACCTTGTTCCCGCACTCCACCTCGAGGTCCTCCAGCCAGACCGTCGCCGCCATCTTATCGACCCTGATTGAGATTCCGGGCACGGGGATGCCGAGCTTGTGCAGGCGGGCGAGCTCTTTGCGCTGGCGCTCTTTCAGCTGCTCCTTGGCGTCGGCGTCGTCGTCGTCGTTCTCGCTGGTCTTGTTGTCGTTGTCAATGTCCATTGATTCTTCAGACTTGATGGCGGGTTTTGTGTCGGTGTTGTTGTTGTCGGTGGGGGGTTCTTCTTTGGGAGACGCTTGGTCGGCGTTGCTGTTGTCTGCTTTCTTTTCTGCTTCTTTGGAGGAGATGGGGAGAGGGGGTAGCTTGGGGTCCTCTACGGGGGCAACGTTGTCGGCGCCGAATTGGGCTTCGAGGAACCACATGAGTCGCTCGAGGCGATCTTCAGGGGAAACATGCGCGTGCGGATTCTTGCTGTCCAGCTGTGCGGCGTAGAGGCCCTCGGCGGAAGAAGACTCGTGCGAGTGAGAATGAGAGTGCTTGGTGTTGGAAGACCGCTTCACGGCCGCGGGCGAGCTCTCGACGGAAAAGAGCACCGCCATGACGGAGTCGGCGATGCCGTCGTTGAGCATGTTGCCTTCCCACTCGAGCTCGACCTCGCCGTTGGTGCGGTACCGCACCGAGACGCAGCCCATGACGAGGTACGCCGCCACCAGGTTGGCCACCTCCTCGTCCGCGTACTCGGCCATCTTCTCGTCGCCGTCGTCGTTGTGGCCGTCCGACGACGCCCCGCCGTTCTTGACGCGGCGCATCTCGGGGAGCTCCTCCACGGCTCCAAACGTGCCCTCCAGCGCCCAGCGGACGAGGTCCACGCCGGCGGCGCTCAGCGTGAGGCGCTGCTTGCACGTGATTGTCGTGGTGTTGAGGCCGGCGTACTCGCGCAGGTCCTCGGGCGCCATGAGCGAGAGCTTGAAGTCGTTCTGGACGAGCACGCCGGTGACGAGGGGCGCGGGGGCGTCGGGGTCCTTGGGGGGAGGGATGGAGGCGAGCTTGCCGACGACCTTGGCCGTCTTGTCGGCTTTGAAGGGGATGCGGAGCTCTTCGCAGTTGCGGGGGGAGTAGACCTTGACCTTGAGTGTTTTGCTGGCGTTGAGGGAGAGGAGCTTGGACTTGAGGCGCATCATGTTGTGCTGCTCGCCGTGGACGAGGATCTAACAAATTTGTGCAAGGGTTAGCCAGTCACTGGATTGTGACGCAGGTGAATAGGACATAGGCGGGAGGGGGGGGCATAACGTACAACGACGGGCGCAGCAACTTCTTCGATGAATTCCCTGTTCTCGACACCATCCACGTGGGCGGCGAAGGAGTACTCCTGGACGCTGCACCGCCGCGGAATGAGCACCTTTTCCGAGTCTCCCCCTGGGCCTCGACGGGCGCCCGCGATGCTGCGAGACATGACGGCCTGGATCTGGTCGGGCTCCTGCATGATCTGCCGGGCCATGGTGCCCTCGACGCTGTAACCGGTGATGATGACGCCGTTCTTCTCGCTGGGCGCCCAGCGCTCAAGCAGCTCTCTGCTGACTCCGTTCTGCAGCATACCGGGACTGGCGAGCATGACGCAGCCGCCGACGTCGTCGAAGCGGTCCAGGTTCTTGAGGGAGCGGACGTACTTGAAGTCCCAAGGCCCGTTTTTGCCCGCCGAATCGCCGCTTGCTTCGGCCTCGGCCATGCGCTCTCGGAACAGTCGCTTGATGTTATCGTTCATTGCTCCGACATATGTCTGGTAGATGACCATGCACTTCCGCGCAAGGTTACTGGCGTAGTAGATGGGGAACTTTTGGTACTCCGGATGCTTGCCCCAGTACTCGTCCAGGATGAGGAGGAGCTCCTGCGCTCGGCCGAGGGCGAAGACGGGCAGCAACGCTCGACCGCCCCTGTTGAGGATTCCCGTGATGGACTTCATGAGAGCCTGCTCTCGTTCCAGCCGCGGCACATGGGATGCTATGCCATATGTCGACTCGGTGATCAGCACGTCAATCTTGATGCCCTTGGGAACCTCTGCGGAGACCAGATGGCGGTCCTGCTCGCGGGAATAGTCTCCGGTGAAGAAGATGTTGAGGCCGGCTATTTCGATGAGAAACATGGCTGCTCCCAACACATGGCCGGCCGGATAGGGGGTGATGCGGATGGAGGAAATGGTGTGAGTCGTGTGATAGTCGATGGCCTCGATTTGCGGAAACGTATTGAGGTGATCCTGCTCCGTGTAGAGCTGCGTGGCCGAGTTTGACGCCGTGTTGCCAACCCGGACGCTGTCTTGGATGAGCCACTTGTAGATGGCCTTGGTCGGATGCGTCATGAAGACGCGGCCGCGGAAGTTGGTCTTGGCCAGGACATATGGCAAAGACGCCGCATGGTCAATGTGGAAACTACATCCCTCGCGTTAGCAATAGGCTTCAGGAACTCGTCGACGGCTCATGGATCGAGAGCAGTGGGCAGTGAGCAGTGGCAGCGGCAGTGGCAGGTCGTCGGGGTCGGTACATCACAAGGCAGCAAAGCGATGGTCTCGGGGGCAAAGCGTGAACAGGCGGACAACGTATTGTATTCATAACTGGCATATAATGTGGATAGAGAGAACAAGAGAGACAGAGACAATGAAGAGAGACACTGCATCGGAGCACACATGGCGACATCACTGTGCAGATGGAGCAATGTCCTTTTCCTTCGCTACAAGCACCAAACGCCCTTCGCCCATACCTATCGCCGCCTGGCACTTTATGTTTTCACTGATGGAGGAGGGGAGAGGGGGGGGAAGGGGGATATGTCGCTTACTGGCTGATGAGAAGCACGTCTACGGTGCTGAGATCAAAGTCATCATAGAACGGCAGTGCGGCGAGGCCGTCGTATGCAGGGTGCTGGCCAGCGTCAAGCTAAGAAGAGCAGATGTCCATTAGTTTCAATCCAATCAAGCAGTCTCCGTCCTCAAATGAATGACTCTCAGAGTATCCTTACCATGACCGTCTTCCCCTTGTACTGAATGATGTGGCATGACCGCCCAACTTCGTTGCCGCCTCCAAGACACAGAAACATGAGCTCGTCGGACGGGTCCACCGGCTCGTCCGAGGCGGCCGCATTCATCGCTGAAGCCTTGCGCTTGGACGCCATTGTCGCGACTCGATCAGAAGGGCTGCCTGGAGGGATGGCAAACAGCAGCCTCACATCAGCATTGGGCGGTGGTCGCCAGGCTGCCGGGTTCCCCTATATGAGTCAGTGAGTGACAGGTGAGAAGCAAGTCTAGTCACCGTCATCAATGTCCCCACGAAACCACAGGCAAAAGAGGCGTGACAATAGCCAGAGCTGCTCAACGCAATGGCAGCGCAAGTTGATGCTGAAGTCAGATTTGCGACCGCCCGGCTCGTCTCAGTTGGCGGCAGCAATAAGGATCAGGCACAATGGCGGCGGCTAAAGCTCGGGCGGCGACGCGTGGTTTGGCTGGCAAGCGTCGGGCGCACGTGACTTTAAATCTACGCGACCCCCAACCGACTGCCGTGAAGCTTCAACCTCAGGCCAGACCAGCGACTCTCTGCGCATCTCCATCCTCAACGACGCCCGCCTTCGATCCTCTGGTGCCCGAATCCGCACCCAGGCAGCCTCCTGCTCCTCCCGCCAGCCTCGTACCAGCTCTGCGCGTCGGATGGGCCAAGGACCGACTCCCGTGACAGGCTTCGCAGCCTGTTGAGCGCTCTCGATTGCCGCATTCAGTCGCTGCCGGCTTTCGTTTGCTCGCCGTCCCAGCTTTTGTCCCGGCCAGCTGCCGCGGGGGCAGTCACTCCGTCCTCACTCGATTCTCACTCGCTGCTCACTTTTCGACGACTGCAGAAGAACTGAGGAGCTATGGCGCAACCTCAGCCTCAGCAGTCCCAGGTCCCGCCGCGGGCATTTTCACCTCCCCAGCCAAGCCCTTCTCCCGCAGCATCACAACACTCCGGCTTCGCGCTGCCTCCCAATAAACGAGTACGAACCGACGGCCCTGCATCGCAGCCCGGCTCTCCCTACGCCGCCTCGCCCTATGCTATGAGCCCCGTTCCCGTAGCCACTCCGCCGCCCGCCGCTGGATCGCCAGCGTATCCTCAAGCACAAGCTCAACCTCAGCATCAACCTCAGCATCAACCTCAACACCAACCTCAACACCAACCTCAACACCAACCTCAACATCAGCCTCAACATCAGCCTCAACATCAGCCTCAAGCACAAGCTCAAGCACAAACGCCCCCCGTCCAGGCCGGATATCACATGTCCTACACCAACGGCCATCCTCCTCCTCCGCAAGGACTCAGTCTTCCAGCCGCCTCGCCCACCGTCTCAGCGCCCGTCATGCAGCCTCCTCACTCAGCGCCGGTGCAGACACCGATACCGCTGCCGATACCGATGCCATTGCCAATGCCGGTGCAAACGCCAGCGCAGGTGCAATCGCCAGCACCCGTGCAGACACCAGTACCGCTGCCGTCCCCGCTGCCGATGCCCCAGTATACGAACGCGACGATGCAGCCCATGGCGCAGGCAACAACTCCGCTACAGACGCCGGGAATCATGGGCCCTCCTCAGAAACCTGCAGAGAGACCCACCAGAGACTACGAATACGACGTGACGGATTCATTAGCCGGCACGGGCATCGACCTCCGCGCAGAGGAGCAGTACATGTCCGAGCTCTACTCGAACGCTTTCGAGACCATCCCCGAGGCCAGGACAGGATTCGCCCACTACGCGCCAGGCTCCAAGTCGTCGTTCTACGGTGCTGGCCCCGCCAACCAGCCTGCCCAGCCGACGGACCTATCGCAGACGCAGTATGCCGCCCAAGCAGCTGAGCAGGCGTGGCAGGAGTCGGCTATGCGACTTGCCGTGCAGAGGACGCAGGAGATTAGCGATCCATTTCTATTTGTAGCGCTCCTACATCGCCGGATGGAGAAGATTGCTCGCGAACACCACCTGGGACTCAACCTGGAGCTTAAGAACAATGCCCAGTCAATGGGGAAGATGAAGCTGCCCGAGAACTTTGCAACCCCCAAAGTAACCGTCAAGACGAGCCCCGGCCCGGACGGGACCTTGGTCGAGACCAGCGGATCCTTTATCCCGCACGACGCCTACCTCGTCGATCAACTTGCGTTGTTGTCTATAGCCACAAAGCAGAGACTACGCGAGCTGGTGGAGGACGCCAATGTCATCGCGAAGACACGGCAAAAGACATCGCACGGAGACGTGCCTCCCGAGTGGGCACCTGCTGCCGCTCCGATGAACGCGGAGCCATTGGAGCCCATGGAGACGGACGTTGGCGCGAACGGATCTGCCGCTGAGGCTGAGGCTGGTGCCGAAGCTGGTGGTCGCGGCACCAATCCACTGAAGCGTAAGCTCCTCGTTACTTGAAACATCATCGTACAAGAAAAGTCGTTGCTCACACCTCACAGGTCCTGCCGACACCAATGACGCATCCGTCAAACAGCCACCCGCCAAGCTGCCAAAGATTGCGTCGTACGTGACACTCACAATGCGAGATTTAGCCAGGCAAGAGCGCGAGTGGGAAGAGGCTCGGCTGCGGCGGCGCCAGCTGCGCAAAGAAGGGCTGAGTGACGGGGCGCCCTCGGCTTCACGGTCGGGCAGCGCTGCGCCCGGTACGCCCGGATCAGTGGCTCCCGAGTCGGAAAAGGCCATGACCAAGAAGGAACTGAAGAAGACGCAGGCGATGAAGGCTGCGGAGGCGAGCAGCCATGCGAACCAGAACCTGACCAGCAGCATGTTTGCGGGCCTGGGAGGCAAGGGAAGCCTCTTTGGCAAGGGCAAGAAGGGCAAGACGTACGACTGGATGAATGTTGGCCGAGGAGGAAGCGGAGCTAGTACCCCGACACGGGCCGCCCCCGGACCCGGCGGCAAAGGGCCGAACGGGGTCCCCGGAGCGGCGGCGTCTCCCGGCAACATGGCCCTGACGACGGAGGGCCGGAACCGACTGGGCACGTGGCGAGAGGACAAGGAGAAGGGGAAGAACATTCAACTGCGCGACTGGATCACGGTGCTGGAGAGGGACGGGCGAGAGGCCAAGGCGCTGCAGCACGCTTATATAAACCTGGACAGCTCGAATCCTAAGTAATTAATGACTTTCAACGGCGGGAGGGGAAATATCCGGCCGGAGGACCACCCTGGGGGAAAAGGACGGATGGACGGATGGATGGACGGAATGATCTGAACATCATGGGGCGGGCTCAGTCATAGTTGAGATACCCTGCGCTACCACCTACTACCTATGCAGAACACTTGATTTCTGCTACATCACCTTTTTTACACATCTTTTTTCCCTCTTCTTTCTCATTCTTTCTTTTGGTTTTGGTTCAGCAGGGCGTTTTACGTTGTATCATTTTCTGTTTGCAAGCAAAGGCATCAAGGAGAGGCCAGCGGATAGGGGGGGGGGGGGCGGATGGTTATTCAAGGGAAAAGATCCTGGTGGATTGAGCGGCTTTAGGGAGATGAAAAATGAAAGAAGCGGTATATCCTCTCTCGTACGTTGCTTTGTTTTGCTGTGTTTGAACTTGAGGTGATTCTAGTGGTGGTTCTCCTTTACGTACCAATAGGTGATGGGGCAAGACAGTGAGGTTAGGGGGGTGCTCTTACGACGTTCTTTGCGACGATGTAACAGGTCGAGTTTTCTTTCTTTGTTTCTCCCCCTCCCCCTCCTTTTTGTTGTTATAGGATGGATGAGGATGATGAAGCACATGATGGTTTGCTCAAGCAGGTCGAGGGAATGTTATAGATGAATAAGTACTACCTCCTCTGTTGTGGTTCCTCAGTCCGCTTATATACATGGGTCAAAGAAGTAGACGAGAGAAGCAACGAAGGCTATTGAGGACTTGAACTTGAGAATGATTACAGGACAAGATAACGCCGCCTTTTCATAACCTATTTCATAGCTTTCGATATTTGACATATTCAAGAATTGACAACACATGACCACTCACTCCTCCCTCTTCTGCATAAGCCCCCTCTCCTCAGCCCCCTCATCCTCCTCGTCACTCTCAGGAATATCCTCCAACGCAAAGTACGCCGCCGAACTCTTCGTCTCCTTCTGCACCGCCCCCCTCGTCAACGCCCTCCTCCTCGCCGCAAGATACGAAACCGCCCCGACGCCGCCCGCCTCCAACAATATCAACAGCGCCACCAGCGCGATCCCAAACCTGCCCAGGCCGTACAGCAGCAGTCCGGCGAGGACATTCGCCCAGCCGCTCAGCAGGATGGTGAAGCCCAGCGCAATGTGCGCGTACGAGATCCACGTGCGGCGGAAGATGCGGATGAAGTCGACGTGGTGGCGCCAGCCGAGGAGGGCCTGCAGGGGCAGCAAGCAGACGATGGCCAGGCCGGCGATTTGGTGCGGCGAGCCGAAGACGCGGTCGCTCATGATGATGGCCGTGACGGCGCCGGAGAGGGCGCTGGCGGTGGCGGTGGCCTGGACGGCCCAGTGGTGCTTGAAGGACCTGTCGGAGCCGGAGCGGATGGCCACGGCGCCGAGGGGGAAGAGCAGCAAGAAGGACATCATCATGAAGAAGCCGTGGAGATGGGCGAGGGGCCGCGAGAGGAGCTTCTGCCATAGGCCCGTGGACTTGTCCGCCGTCATGGGCCGGTCGGAGGTGCCGATGTTGGCGTTGTCGTGCTGGCTGGTGACGTTGAGGACGGGGAAGCCGTCGGCGTGGTGGGAGGTGGCGGAGGCCATGTCGACGTAGAAGTGGCCGTAGCCGCCGTCGACGAGGGAGTGCATGTCGAGCTGCTGGTCGGGGGCGAAAGCCTTCATGTCCTGGTGGCTGTTCCAGGCCCAGATCCAGGGCTGGGAGGCGGATTCGGGGGAGATTTCGGCAGAGGGCCACTCGGAGCAGCCGTAGCAGACGGCGGAGGCGGAGGCCACGTGGGCGGACTCGTCCTCGGTCTTTGTCCAGCTCGTGTGCGCGACGCGGACGTCAAGCTGTGAGCCGGCGGTGTCGTCCTGGGTGATCAGCACCGGCCGGGCGTGGCCCGTCTTGACGGTGCGGACGCTGAGCGTCGGGCCGGCGGAAGCGGAAGCCTCGGGATCGCCGTAGAGGACGAACATGAGGGATCCGGCCATCTTGGGCCCGGCGCCGACGGCGGTCCAGCCGAGGGACGAGTTGCCGGCGGGCTGGACGGGGCGGCGGACGGAGAGGCTGAGGTAGACGTCGTGGGCCGAGGTGGAGTGGTTGTGGTAGAGGGAGAGGGCGACGCAGAAGTCGGCCTCGTCGCGGGGGAGGCCGAAGAGGCAGTACTGCGAGGGGGTGGCGGAGGCGAGGGGGAGGAGGAGGAGGAGGAGGAGGGAGAGGGTTGGGAGAAGCATGGTCAAGGTTGGTGATGATAGCTGCGTCTATGGGCTGGGCTGTTGTGTGATGGGGTTTTTGGACGATGGCCCGTAGCTTACAACGATGAGAAGCAGCTCCAGCACCCAGCAGCTCTAACAAGCTGAGAAGAGCAGAGGAAAGAAAGAAAAGGAACAGCTGAAGAATTCTTCGTTCCACAGCCTTCTCACATTGGTCCAATTGACCGAAAGCTGTGAGAAGGAGAAGAAGAAAAAAACTGAATGAATTTGCTCCGCAGCTCGGGGTTGCGCAAAAAGAAAATCGACGCATGCGGAGAGAGAGGCGCTGCGATGCGAAAAAGTATGTAAGCTGTTTTCGCTATCTCTCTACCTAATCAGGATGCTCTGAGTGGTGGGAGCGGGATTGGAATGCTGCAGGACTAACGCATGGTGACAGGTATGACATATTTGCCTGAATGAGTTGATGACAAGAGAGACAGGGGGGAAGATGACAGGTGCTGTGGTTTCTTTAAAGAGAGGAGGGGAAGGGTTGAGTTTTTGAGGTTTGCAGAGAGGAGGGGATTGAAGTTTGTTGAGATTCTAGCAGATCGCGGGTATGGCTGCGTCTATGAGTTGAGTTGGTCGTTTGCAATTGGACTCGATGGCGATGTTTTTTTTTTAGCTGAGAGTCGACACACAAGGGCCGGAATTCATCAATAACCGGCATAATGACAGACCAAATGCCGTGATTATGCAATGCAGCGGCAGGATTGCGCCAATAAGAGGTCGAGGCTGCTCCTCTCACTCACCAGCTTCATCTCGAGATGCTCAGATGAACAATTACATGCACCTCAACACAGCATCTTCCACAATCACAAATCAACTTACTCAGAGACCGTTTGAGCATCTCGACTCATCCTCATCAGTGCTGTCAGGTCTAACCATTGCCCAGCACAGCACGCATCAGCCATGACAATCGCAGTACGTCCCCAACACCCAACAGCACCATGATTCCACTCCATCAACACAAAGTCAACCAGAAGCACTGCTAACATGCGTACGATACTTCATTCAGGCCGTTGGGCAAATCTGCTCTACCGGATCAATCGCTGCCAATCTGAACCAGTGCGTGAGACTGGTTGCCAAGGCGGCACTTGGTGGAGCAAAAGTATGCCCTGCCCTCGTACATATCCCCGTGCCCCCTACATACTACATACATGCAGCCATATTCACTCCCCTTGTTTATGTACTTTGTCCCGCGCAAGTTTCGCCTGCTGGGTTGAGGCTCTGCTGAGAACTCTTGTCTGAGATGGCGAGGAGAGAACTCGTCCCGTGGTGGACCCGGCCTTGTTGGGGAGTGAGGAATGAAACAGCAACGGCCTCAAAGGAGCTTCATGTCCTAAGATGAGAAGTTGATGAGATGCATCCGGCTGACTCGTTCACGTCCTCAGCCCTGGGAGATTGGCCTGCTGGCCTGAACCGTGTCTCAGAGGGTGACGAGCTTCAGCACGGCGTCATTTCCATCCGTCCCAGGCCAGCCTTGTTGCATGATTCGATAAGAGTGTCTAGTCAAACGTCGTTCTGCTGCGAGCTGACGATCAAACGCACCCAGGTCCTCTTCCTCCCAGAAGCCTCCGACTACATCGCCATCAACGCCCAAGCCTCCCTCGACCTGGCCGTCCCCCAGGCATCGTCCCCCTTCGTCCAGGGCCTCCGCGCCGCCGCCAAGGCCCACTCCATCGCCGTCCACGTCGGCATCCACGACGTCCCGGGAGGCCACGAAGCCGGCCAGCCAGCCCGCAAGATCCTCAACCGCGCGCTGTACATTGACGCCGACGGCACCGTCCAGGACGCGGCCACGTACGACAAGCTGCACGTCTTCGACTACGGCGCCCTCCGCGAGAGCGCCACCGTCCAGCCCGGCGCGCGCCTCATCCCGCCGTTCGACTCCCCCGTCGGCAGGATAGGCAGCCTCATCTGCTTCGACCTGCGCTTCCCGGAGACGGCCATCGCGCTGGCCCAGCCCGGCCGCGGCAGCCCCTGGGCGAGCCGCCCGGCGCAGGTCATCACGTACCCGAGCGCCTTCACGCTGCGCACGGGCGAGGCGCACTGGGAGACGCTGCTGCGGGCGCGGGCCATTGAGACGCAGAGCTACGTCGTGGCGGCGGCGCAGGTCGGCCGGCACAACGAGAAGCGGGCGAGCTGGGGCCGCAGCATGGTGGTTGATCCGTGGGGCAAGGTGCTGCTTTGTCTGGGGGGCGTGGCGGATGCCGAGGGGAATGCGGAGGACGGGGCCGTGGAGGAGGTTGGCTTCGTGGACATTGATCTCGGTGAGCTGGAGAGGGTGCGGAGGGAGATGCCGCTGCAGCGACGGACGTGAGTTTGCCCCCCCTTTTGACCTCCTGATGATTTGCGTTTATACGCCAGAACTGGGTGAACTGACGACCAATGCTTCAGTGATGTTTATCCCGAGCTCACCGGGGCATGAAGCTCATGAAGCTCATGAAGCTCCTGAGAACATGTCCTACCTGGTGCCTGATCGTCCTGTAGACCCGTAGCACACACCTGTACAACTATATAGCAGCAACGTTGTAGAAGTGTCGTGTCGGTGTCGTGTCGTGCCAGGCAATGTCCCGCCGTCTCCATGTAACGCGGCACATCTCGGAGGTCTTGAGTCACAGCACCATCTCGGCCAGAAGTCGTTGCCGAGAATTACATATTTCTGTATTACTTCTATGTACGAGTAAGGGACAAGCACAAAGTAGGTCGCCAGCGAGAAGGGCGTACGAGCCAACGCAACGTCTTTGCTCCCGTCCCGCGCAGGCGTTGGCAAGGGGGGGTGTACATGTGGCCACGGCAAATTGGCGAGATGTTGCATCCATGTATTCTAAGCACGCCCAACACGCCACCCCAGGACGAGCGAGCATCGAGTACAGGTATAAATGTAGCGAGTGAATACTTGCCAGATTCTCAGTGAATTCGATTCGATCGGGAGAGGCAAGAAAAGGGAATAGAGGCCGCCCCGTGAGTTGAACTGGTTTCATGCAACCGTTGGCGAGAAAGGGGGGGCAATTAAGCGAAGCGCATCTGATACGTCCGATCTGGATCAAACTAAATTCAAGTTGAGGCTGTTTCGTCTCGCCTTTTTTTCACTGGTTTTTTTTCTTTCTTTTTCTTTGCGATTGTGTAACGGAATCGTCAGGGCAGTTGAACCGAGAAAGCGGCTGCGCGGCCCTTGCTGTACAAGCCCGTGCCATTCCTGGCGAAAAAGGCGGGAAGATGAAGTTTGAAAGTTGGTAGATTTGTGATGGAATGATCTGAGAGAAGAGAGAGTTTGGTCATATCTGATAGGGAGCTATCAGATCCAAGTTTGTCTCACTTTGCGCCTGCATTCTTTTGTCCAATGGAAAGAGGTGCGTTCTCTTGTAACTTCAGGCAAAAAAAAAAAAAAAAAAGAAAAGAAAAGAAAAGAAAAGAAACGGCTTGAGCATTCTATGGACGGCGCACGAATTGTTCGTCTAATCTGATGTTTATACAAACGTGGTCTGCGAATCTCTAGTGCATGTAGAACTGACAAACTCCAATAACGGACTCTCTTTTACTCTTGTACCTTGGGTTGGTCAGCAGCAGCCCAACTACCTTACTTATAAGACCCAAGGCACCGGTAACTTAATTTCGACAGTACGAAGACAGACTCTAATCATTCAGGCAGAATTACAAAAAGAAGAGGAGTCAGACCAGGACTGAAACCTGCATGCGTACAGCATCTAATGTATGC
>NW_027395667.1:81049-122494 GCF_004382785.1 Trichoderma ghanense
CCCCCCCCCCCCCCCCTTCTCCGCATACCCACCACACCACACCACACACTACAGCCCCCATCTCCCCATCTTGCATCGTGCATATGTACAATATCTTCCACCTACAGTACTAGTCCATTTTCCTCTCTTGCTTTACTACTACTACTACTAGTTCATGCACTGCATCAGTTCAGCTCAACTCTCCCTTTTCACTCCTAGTGGCCAACCAAATCCCAAAGTGCGGAAATGGTACCTGCAGCCGGGTAGCTTTCCCCGGATCCCGGAGCTTTGGGTCCTCGGTCTGTCTACTTCCTCTCCCTTGCGTCGTGTTTTGAAGGGGGATGTGTGTGAATTTTTTTTTACTTTTTTTGCTTTTTTTCTTCTCCTTGGTTGTTGAGGGTGTATATGTAGCTAAGGTACAAGTAGGTAACGTCCATGTAAAGCCAAGAGATGGGACGAGTGTCGGTCGGAGCGGAAGACGGGAGAGGAAGAAAAGAAAAGAAAAGAAGAGTGCCAACCTAATAGGATGTAAGGGGAGATGAGGAATCGGGGCCAGTATCCAACCGAGATCCATTCACGATGCGGCTGAAGAGGGCCAACTATTAGTACCTAGGCAGACGAACTGAAGTATATGTAGCTCACCTAGCTGATGATCACTTTTCCAAGGAAATCTGGTTTCCCCCTTGCATCTCGTATCCGCTCATCGTACATGAAATCCATCGTGCACCAAGTCCCCCAATAGTCTTCTCATCTCCAGACACCAAAAACGCACAAAAGCAACAAACAGCAAAACCTACAAAACGAAAAGTAAAAAGAAAAGAAAAAGCAAAAAGAAAAAGTAAACCGCTCGGGCCCCGTCTCTACATAGCTGACTTGGTGTGTTTGTATCGCATCTCTTTTCTTTTTTTCTTTTTTTTTCTTGTTTTTTGCACAGAGTATGGCAAGGTACATGTAGCATCATGCAAGTTTGCCGCTCTCCGTGATGTACTCGGCTGCCAAGTCTTGTTGTCTCTCGCCTGGGCTTTCCCTTGCCGTGGCAAAATCTCGCCTTTTGTTGCCCTTGCCTTTTCTGTTTTTGTCTTTTCTTTTTTTGTCTTTTTCTTTTCTCGCCCCGTGATGTCAGTCCAGCTTTTCGTCACAGACAGATCACAGACAGATCACAGACAGATCACAGACAGATCACAGACAAATCACAGACAAATCACAGACACAGGCTATCATGCCAAGGGATAGAAGAGACTGATCCGGGAAAGCGAGAGACGACTGACAATCTTTCCGGTGCCTGCGGAAACAGTCACTGTCAGTATGCATGCAAAGATCGAGATCTCAAGTGTGTAAAAGTAAATCAACATGTATGACATGTTTGCCGCGAAGCAAGCTCTATTCTATAATCTGTTTCTATCTAGAGTTGTAAAAAAAGCCAAGAAAAAGGGGGTATCCTTCGGAGCCAATCTTCAGCTCGGGCCATGCATAGCCAACACGGCCAAAGATCTTTTTTGGTGTGCTCTTTGCCAAACCCCAGACTCATTGTACATTTGGGGAAGATTAAAAAAAAAAAAAAAAAGAAAGAAAGAAAAAGCAACAGGGCGTTTTGAACCAACCGCTGCGTATGGTGTTGGTCGACGCCCGCTTGTACCTTGCATTGGTGCGATCCCCGCGAAGGGCCGAACGGAAAAAGGCGAAATCAAGACAAATACTTTTGCAGGTATTTGTCACCCAAAATTTCTATATGCAAAAAGATCCCATTTTGTTGAAGCCGAAGAATCCCCATCCGGTTTTGGTCTCGCCCTCTCTCGTTCTCTCCTTGGTCCCCAGCGTGGTATGACCCTTGTTGTTGGGGATGTGAAATGGCCTGGTGTGCTTTCATCTCGGTCGCCGCCAGAATTCGGAATGGAAGGCGGGTGTCATGGCGAGGCAAATCGTTGGCGCGCATTCCAGTATGTGTCGCCCTTGTCAAGGGTCAAGGGTAGGATAGTAGCCAGCGCTGAGGGAGGAGAACAGAGAAAGGGGCCAAGGGAAGAAAAAAAAAACAACTGGGAAAGTGAATTCCCGCAAACAAGTCCGTCTAAGTAAAACGCCGTTTCCCTTTTTTTGGTGAAAGAGAAGGAATCCCGTTGAAATAGTAACACGTCCGAGATCACGCCGGTGATCTGGGAAAACCTCAGAGTAATAGGAAAAGGGCCTTGTTCAATCGTGCGAAGCGTTCTTTCGTTGGTCGACGGCGAATGTCTTGAAAAATCCGTAGTATGAGTCCCCGAGAGTGCGATTAAGAGTATTAAGAAGATGGTATGCGAGGCCCCATCGCTTGCGACTGAGCCTCAGAAACAGGTGAAGACGAAGAGAAGGAGGAGGAGGACGTGGGCCGCATCTTGATGGTGGAGAGCATTGCCGAATCCCGTGAGGTCGCGTCCCCATTTACTGAGGCTGAGGAGGAGGAGGCTTGGGGAGGCCAGTGGTGTCGTAGGCGCCACGGCCGAAGTTGGTGGGCTTGGAGCAGGACTCAATCATTTTGATGGTGGCGTGTGAGGGTGAGGTTCTGCAGAGGGCATGTTTGTTAGCAAGGACGGAGGTGGTGGAAGGGCGAAGCGAAGGTGTCTGTGTCGACTTACATTAAAAGGTGTAGTATGAAGCAGTGATTGGAATGTTCGTCGAAAGATGGATGACGAAAGCAGCTGAGCGTGTGTGCGAGAGAGCGTGAAATGCCAGACGGCTTATTAGATTAAGTCGAGAGAGAGTGTGATGGATGTGTCGTTTCGAGAGCCAAAAGGAGTGGACTGGATGTTGTTTCGTGGACGACGCCGGCGCGCAGTAAAGAGTGTAACAAGGCAAAAAGACGGAAAGGGATTAAAAGATGATGATGGTCGAAACCGAGAAACCGGAGGCGGGGAGCGAGAGGAATAAATAAACAAAAGATTCAAACAGCCTTTTGCTGGAAGCCGGTTAGGAATTAAGGGAATAGGGGCCCTTGTTGACGAACGGCAAGCTTGGTAATTAATTAAACGGGAGCGCACAAGTCGCTGTGGATGGCAATCGGATACGCCGCTAAGAGAAGCCGGACACGGGTACCTGACGCTGGTGCGAGAAACTGTGTGGATATTGGGGTGTGTGCCGTATTCGGGCAGAAAAAGGAACAGACGGGAGGGTGAGCGTGAGCGTGAGCAAGGCTCTTCCGTCTGTTGTGTGTAGTAGGTGTGTGCGTGTGTGTGTGTGTGAGGGGTGGAGACCAAGAAGGTGTATGAGATGGGAGATTGAGATGAGATGAAGAGGGCTTTGGCTTGTGTTGTTGCTTTTTGGGCTTGTGCTGGAGAGAGCGAAAGGGTTGACGCTGCGCCTCTGGTGTAAGTTGGCCAAGGGAGACCTGTTGTATGAGAGTGTGTATTGTGCGCGAGTGAGAGTGTTGTCTGTCAAGGAATGGGAGCGGTTGGATGGAGAGGGAGTCAAGAGATTCGGGAGGGAGGGAGGCAGCCTTTTTGTATTGAGTTGCGACAAGACTCGTCCTGTTTCCTCTTCGCTCTCGATGCAAACAAAAAAACCGATGGAAAAAGGAACCTTGGAGCAGGGAAAACACAAGAAACGACACACGCTTTCCAAGGTACCAGTATACAGTACCTCGCAATCCCAGGCCAAAAAAGACGTTGTTGTTCCAGAGGATGCCAAAATTGCCCGTCTTAGGCCCGGCTCTGTGGGAGCGAGAAAGGGAAGGGGGAAAAGGAGGGTACCAGAACGGGCAGGGATGCCATCATGTACCCTGTCTGTCTGGAGGCTGCAGGACTGGAGCTGGTACATGCAGGCCCTGGCCTTGCATCCGCGGCAGCTGTCACTATGGAAATCAAAATGCAGACCCATGATCTCTTGTTCGTTCCTGGAACAGTGGAGCCCTGCGGCCCTGGTCAAACCATGTCGGCGGCGTCGGGCGGTGGAGACGCAGGCATATTGATTCAAACTGGTGCGGGAGGAGAAGAAAGTTGAAGCCATCCAGTCCATTGGATGGGGAACAGGGACATGGCTGGTCACGGAGGTCCAGGTCAGGGCAGGGCACTCCCTTGAGCTACCTACTAGTAGTAGGTAGGTAAGGGCTAGTGGATGGAGTGCACTCCCAGCGGCTGGTGCTGTATTACAGGCGCCGCAGCCACTGCAGCTCCCGAGGCAGCCCGTCCGGGACGCTGGAGCATGTGCTGAGGCATCAATCGGGCAATTGTCTGGTCGCCTCTACGGAGCTGAAGCTGGAGGTTAGCAGCAAGTTCGAGGCGAGGCAAGCTTCAACGCCGCCGCGCCCTGGTCAGCCCGACCCAAAACGCTGGGCTGCAACTCTATTCATGCTACGGGTGTCGGTGGTGCCTCGTATCGAGAGTTTGTGCCAGTTATGTATGCAGTGCGAGGAAGCTGGACTCGTTACGACTTGTAATTGATTTACTCGTACTGTATTTAACCATTGGATACTTCCGCCAGGCACCGCAGCTTCTATTAATGGAAGCCGTTACAATGATGCCGTCAGTCCATCTGTCAGTAGCTCGCTCAGGTAGGATCATGCCGTCAGACAGGTGCCCTGGCGTTATTACTCGTGCACCTTACTGTACCTTGGCTGTATCTCTTCAGCAACAGGTAGCACAGACACCAAACGGCAATGTACAACCTCGCAGATGACATTGGACTGATCTAATTCCACCCTCGCTACCACCGCCGTGGCGTGTTCAATTATAGCTTATAGCCCGGACACGCGAGAAACAACGTTTGGTCCAAGCCTCGATCCAGAGATAAGCCATCCCGTCCGCGAAAACGAACCAAAGCTACATGTACCAATTGCCCGAGCCCAGCAAGCACAGGCATGTTCCGGGCACCGTGTACCTGGTTCAGGAACGAGGAAAAAAGGTCCTGACAGGCCGCACTTTACAGGCAGGCAGCCGGGCAACTTTACTCCCTGATGAGAGCCTCACGAGTGGAGCAGCAAAATACCGCCAGACTCCTCTTCTGCCTGCACCACCCCGCCGTGTCCAGGAACGGGAACGGTACTTGTTTCCTGCAGGCACCGTCCGCGCGGGAACGGTATTTCGCACCCCGATCATGCATGTACCTTGCATGTAGCTGTTGCATGCAGGGTCCTGCAAGTCCTTGGGAAAGAGAGCTGCTGCTGGTCCCGCGCCTTGCTTGTTCCAGAGCCCTTCCGTCGCGCCGGCATCAGCTCCCCGGAGCTCCAGGCCGGTAAGACAGGGCTCCTTCCAGGGAGCAAAGGGGGAATAGCGGCGGTTTTTCTTTTTTTCTTTTTCCATCCCGTGTCTTGTCATTTTTTGCGGTTCATGTCTGGGATGTTCGGGTAACGGGTCCAAGATAAAGGAGATGCCAGATCCAGGGGAGGAGACCCGAGGAGACGGCATCACAGTAAAAAACGGGACATTCAAACGAACCAGCCATCCGATACTACCCAGAACATTGAGTAATACTTCCTACTGCCTCCTACGGCAACATGGAGAAACCGGAATCTATTCCCAAGAGCTCCATGGAAAACCCCCAAAAAAAGTCGCCCAATAAAATCCACAGTCCAGGCGCTACTGTAAGTTCCTTCTTTTCCCGCCTTGCAGTAGGAGCTCCCTCTAGCTAGTCCAGTTACGGCACTGATTTTACATTGCAGTTCCAGCTTTCTTGCCCATCTAGTCCTCAACTCTGGCGCTATGTCACACTCGGCATAGCGCATCTACCCGAAACGGTAGCTTCGAATTCGTCCCGCTGCAACAGAAATCTTCTAGAAACGGAGCCGGCCCTGGCTATCAATATTCTTCCCTGTAAGGTACCTCGTACCCCGACGGCAAAGCAAGCATGAAGCACTGCAGTCAATGCAAACGGGCTCGAGGCGAAGGCCGTGAGAGGTCAAGCTTCTCGGTCAATGGTTGCCGGCTGTACCTGCATTTTTTTTTTTTTTTCACGTTTGCCTCCTATTCTTAGGGTTGGTTTTGTTTTACTAGTACTTCATGTCTGTGTTATGCCATGTCAAGCGTCAAGGTCGACGACGCCCTTGCAGAGGCTGAGCGTGATTGAAGCTTGTTGCTGCGGAAGCATCGTCGGCTAACCAGCCGCACACTCGGAACATGACATTGATATTACCCAACCCCAGGCTGCAAGCACTGTACATACACTTGGGCAATCAATCAGTCGCAAAGACGTTGGCTTTCCAGCCCCAGAATACACGGCAGCAGTGGCGAATTGCAAGGAGAGACGAGACAAGCTGTGCCTATCTTTCAGCCTACGAGTAAGTCTAACCACCTACACCTTATGCACACGCCGCGGCTCCTGCTCTTGTTATTACCACCTGTTTGCCGTGACACCGTTCCCTCCCGCCGATCCGAGTCATTGCAAACCCCGTCCCTTCTCGGTTTTTTCCTTTTTCTTCTGGCTTCTTTTGCCGCCGTGTCTCGGTCCGTGTCCCGCGGGAGCGGTCCCGGGCCAATTTCCACAGGTTTTAGGCAGTGCTCTGAGCTGCTAGGTGCTGACTCTACCTACCTACCTAATAAGGTACACGTATGTATAGACGAACGGCAAGAGGATCAAGAGACGAATCACAACGGCCGCATGTCTAACACATTCATCGACCGTCCCGAGAAAAAGAAAAAAAAAAAAGAAAAGAAGAGCAACAAGGTGGCAAGTGAAAACAAGAAAAGAGATAAATCAGAAACGACACATCCAGGTCGGTCCCTCGTCAGGTTGGTAGGGGAGTTTCACAATTGCCTGGGCTCTCAGTGGTGGCGTTTTCATCGACACGACACGGCACACGCCTCCAGCTTCCCTTGCTCACTTGGCCTCTTCGGACAACCGTCCTGAGCTCCCCGGTGCCGTGTTTGTAATTTTTTGCTGTGGAAAACTTGGGCGCCACGGAACGCCGCAACTGTTGTACTTCCTCTCAGCTCCTTTCTCAGTCTGGTGATTGTCGTCTGATACGACAGGGCTGTTGTAGGGGGTGT
Organism: Trichoderma ghanense; assembly: GCF_004382785.1. NCBI lineage: Eukaryota > Fungi > Ascomycota > Sordariomycetes > Hypocreales > Hypocreaceae > Trichoderma > Trichoderma ghanense. The sequence goes on from NW_027395667.1 coordinate 87,979, forward strand.
TTTGGCTCTCCTGGCGGGCCTGGATGTCCTGTGATCCCACCTTTGAATTCCAGGTTGCCCTGCATGTAGGTACTCGCGCGGCACTTACATGCTGGGGGTCACGGTATTACTAGAGGTAAAGGTAAGGTAGTAGCACTATGGCATGTGCCGTGTTACCTGCAGCGCGGTACGTGCAGGTGACATTTGATGTCTGCAACCAGACGTCTGCCGGCAAACGAAGTGCATCTGATAGCAGCCCGCTTCGAGTTCGTTTTTTTTTACACTGGCGACAGCCGGCACAGGCCTCGGCTGGAACGTCAATTCGAAGGCTGCTGCTCAGCTCCTGTGCCTCTGAACGACACTGGCTGCGCACCGCTAACCTAGAATAGAGTGACGGCCGTTGCATCGGTGCTACGCGACGGCCCTACCAGATCAATGTCTGTCAATCGTATCATTTTTGATGTCACACAGTTCTTCTGTCGCACCAAGTGTGTCTGCGTCCCTCAGTCCTAGGTATCTTAGTAAGTACTTCTGGAAAACTGCATTTTGTGGGAACATTATGGGCCGTGGTTACCTCCCACGCTCTTGCCTCCAACTGACCGGCCCCAGGTATCAACCCAGCGTCCCTTCTGCAGAATTCTGCTTCACCGCCCACATCACCACAAAACAAAGAATAATTCCTTCTTTTGGTAAAACAATGAACAAATTCGCACCTTACTCATGCAAACTCCTCCTCGGAGCAGCCCGCAACATCTTCCAGGGTAATTGACTCTTCATCAAGGTACTCCATATGCCATGCTTGTCGTCTCTCGCTGGGCTTCGGTTCAGGCCACGATCGTCTCGAGGGCCCCTATGCCGGCAATAAGGAGAAGTGCCGCTCCTCAGCTTGCCTCGTCGGCTTTCTCCGAATACATGTATTTGCGTCCGGGTAAGGAGGCAGCAGAAAATGCATGCATTTACTGACAAAAGGAGCTCCATATCAGGGTTCTGCTTGTTAACAAGCATATACGCAAGCAAGCAAGGCGAAAGGGCTTCGCCGATGTCCACCACAATGCGTCCCTGATCGACCATGATGCGAGCGTCGCATCATCCCCAAAGACAAGGCAATCCAAGGCAATCCAAGGCAATCCAAGGCCTGGGGTGGATACGACGCAGCTTGGCCACAGCACAGGGGCTTGCTCATGCAGCCCCTTGCCGCGATGTCAAGCAGCAGCATGGCAGCTCGAGTGGCTGCACAAGGCCGCGTTTGGAATATGAAGCATGGCGATATGCATGTGCCAGTGGCACAGCGTCTGTTTGTCTCCCAGCCCGGAGCCCGCCGTCACGACTCCATACTGTGCCACGTCGAGGCGGATATGACCGTCCATCGCCTATCTGGTGATAGTCTCGGAGATTCTACTCGGCCCGCGCCTGTAGTAAACCGTCCCAGGGATCTGGATGTTGCTAGCTGAATGTAACGGCATCGAAGGCTCGTTAGCAAGCTGGTCGCCCCGAGCTGTTCAGCCGCGAATTCGTCTCTTGCTGCGCCTGATGTAGCGACGCGGAGCGAGTGGTAGCACCAACCGCAGGCGAGCCGCCGAATTTGACCTCCCGCGATTCTTTTACCTCTTCAATCCTTCTTGCGAGAGGATGGCGGTAGAACAATCTAGACTGCATTTACCAGGTTTCGGGTGCCGGATGGCTTTGGGCGCTATTCCTCAGCTTCCCGAGCGAGGAGAAGAGGCTTGCAAAACGGACAAACATGCTGCACAGGTGCAGTCTTCTTCAGCTATCCGCGTTTGCTCTGTCGGTTGCCCCAATGCCTGACCAGCTGCATAGCAATCCTTCTCGAAGGCTATGCGACGGCCCTGTATTTCTTGTGCCTGCAGGTGCAGCCGCACAAAGACGCACAAGGTGATTTGTACGAAGCATGCGCAGGGGAGCAACCGTTTTTCCAGAAGCAAGGACGGAACGCTCATATGGAGTGCTTACTGCTGGGTGCAACGTGCCCTTGGCATGCCACGGTCCACAGCAGAGCTTCTTCCAAGCTTCTCCCTCTTTTCCAGCAGTAATACGGGGCACCGAACCCGCATTTCAGGCGGCGGACAGAAGGCAAACGGCAGGGCTGGCTCTGGCAGTGCTCTGCAGCGGCAACCAGGGCCTCTCACCTGATGTTATGCGTCCTCAGTCCTGTGCCTGTGGAAGCTTTCTAGAAGATGGATGCGTCTTTCCGAGATTGGGATTCCCCACAGTCTCCGTTCAATCTCGAAACATGGACAAAGGGGACTTGTCGACAGTGCGAACTATTGCTCGGCCGCTTGTATGAGGCTCTTGGTGAGCTTGGCGAGGCACAAGGGTCCCATGACTTGTCTTGTCGTCGCCGGGACTAGGGGTGAAGAAAGAGAGGGCTTACGGGTCGCTCTGCACGGAGTACAACACATCGACGATCGGTCCGTTCCACTCAAACTTCGGCCAACTGTCGCCTTTCTGCCGTCCGTACGGAAGACAGAAGAATCCCGGCACGGCTCTACTCTTGACACGTAGCGGAGCACAGTTCACAGCCCGGAACCTATCCGTTATTGCCATGGGTTGGTCCCGCCAGGCAAGGGCCGAGCAATGAGACGACGGCAATATGACTTGGAGCAGGCAGAGGGAAGGTTTCTCCTGTTGACAAGGAACCAAATCCGTCAGCTCGCGAGCAGAATCCATCAAACGGCCTCTCAGCGCCATCTCAGCGCCATACCTGCTCTACAAGCGCGGCATTGCATACATGTGTTTACGTATACCGATCACAGAGTCGAGCTTCACGCGTACGACGACGCAACAGCCGCGGTACCAACCTGACACAGAGCATCGTGTGACATTACAGAGCTATGCTCTGCTCCAAACTCTTTTGTGTGTGGGTGGATAGGCCCTGACAGGAACTTTGGTCTGGACGTTCTGGGATTTTGCGTGCACCGGCCGATGCCCAACCGAGAGAAATTCTAGGGACAGATCCTGGTCTACCCGAATCGTGCAACGGCACACTTGGCGCAGTCCGTTCTTCAAGCTTCCAGCAAAGCTTTCATGGCGGCGGCATAACAGCCCAGAGCACGTCTGCTCTGTCCACGTCCCATGTTCATGCCGACTCACAGGGACACCTGCACCTAGGGGACTCGCGCCATACTGGAGTCATGAGTGTTGAAGGCTGAGAACGCCCGGCAAGCCCCGTGTTTGTGATCAGCCAAGTGGATTTGGAAATAGCTACGCCTGGCAGAATCTTCAGCGGACGCTCGGCTGCACCCTGTCGGCCGTTATCCGCATATTCGGCCCCTGCTCACGGCAATACCTGCAAGGCGATAATGGAGTAGCAGCGTCGGTTCGTGCAGCATTCACCCGATGACACTTTGTGCCATTTGAAAGGAAGCAACAAATACGTTTCGTTGCTAATACAAAGCTTGAATAGACGGCGCAGTCTGGCCGCTGATCCCTGTTCCGGATGCCCTTCCGCAGGTGAGATGAGAGCAACCAAGCAAGGTCTGTGGTTGGTTACCAAGTTTTGGAAATAGCGGCGGAATGCCTAGCCCAGCCGTCATCAAATGAAACAATCGCGAGAAGCAACCCAAGATTGCTGCTAGCGGTTAGAGCAAGATTGGGACCAATCTCGACGAGTCGTATTCGTACTTGTACAGCGAGCACTACTTGCACACGACATCCATTTGCATCAGTTGTCCTTCTTTGACTGTCCCCGTGCAATGAGTCGTGAGTCAGCAACATGATGGAGAAGGGACGGACCGGCATTGATTCTGTCGCTGTCAAGCACGGAGCAGCAAGCAGGATTACGGAGCCACGGCACTGCATCTGGCGCTTGCAGAACGGTATCGCCGCGTTCGCCTCGCCGCATCTTGAGCTGAGAGATGGAGCCGGAAAAATGCTATGTCTTAGACCCTTGGTTTCTGTCCCGGTTCCCGCATCGCTGTGGGTTGAGATTCATGCATGTCCGGGCGACAAAGCGCCTGCTCCGTACGAACACGAGCATGCCTCTGCTGTTTATTACGGACGATGCCGCCAAGGGGAACCGGCAGCAAGAACCGCGCCGTGAAAGTGGCCGTTTCAAAAACAACAGAGAGCGATCCAAGGCGGCTAATTGGCATTCAGGCACAACCACTGCTGGATCTGGTAAAAGCCACCAAGCCAGTGCCACGTTTCTCCCCCTTCCCCGGGACCCATGTCTCCAATGTTTCTTCTTCAACCAGTGGATTGATTAACGCCACCGAAACGGGTTCGAAGTGCTCAGTCAACTTCCAGGCTCGATACTACGTGGACAATCACCTGAGCATTGGGATGTCAAAGAGTCCACAAGGCCAGTTTGACATTCCACAAGCAATCTCTCCTATTGCGTCTCCGGCGCGCTGGGTCCGGACAATCTACCTCGGTTACTGATGCCAAGTGCGTTTGCCTGGGGACTAGGATCCGCCAAACCCATCAGGGCGGGTTTCTCTACGATTCCCCGACAAGTCGTTGGCGCCGGGGAGCGCTTCCGCCTGGGAATGTTCCCCTGGGCAACCGGATCCCTAGCTGTTTGATGGAAAAGTCGAAGAACGAGAAAAGAAGAAGAAGCGAAAGGATTGACTTCCCTGCCCGACCCAACAGCCAGGACGGCGGAGGGAGGCTCGCCGGCGCGCGGCGGAGCTCGCTGATAACCGTCGGCCGTAACAGCCCCGTGCTAGCAGGGGATGTCGAATGAGGCCGTTTCGCTTATTAGGCATGAATATGGTGGAGGACGAATCAGTCTTTCTACCTTCTAGAAGCCCCCTTTGATCACCTGTCACGATCTGTATCGGGGAAGCTAGGCAGTGAGGGCCGGGGCCATATTGGAGATGCTGCTTCTGCCGTGGTCATGTGTTGGCCAGTATAGGACTTGGGGGGGCACCGCTGCCATTGCGGAAGAACCCGTGTAGGTCGGCCAATTTCGGCTTTCTAGAACGTGTTCTGGAAGCATTCGAGAGAAGCAGCTGTACAGTATACGATGGGATGAAAGGGTAGCTTCGTGCGACTCTTTCACGTTCGTCCCATGTGGAAATAACTACTGGCACGCACGTACCACGTACAACGGCCGTCATTGAACTTGTGGCATGCCATATGATCCAATATTCAGGAGCACAGGGATAGCCTTGGAACCCCAACGACGCAGATGGTGGGCAAGGTTCTGTTCTGTCTTGTGGAAAGGGAAGACAAAGCCACAGTCTTTCGAACACGCCACATCACATGGAAACGTCGTGTCATGGTGTGACCCTCGGTGCTGCTGCCGGCGGTCGAGGCAGGCCATCTCCGAGACATTTCCCTCCGGTGAGGATGCGCCTGAGGCGGTTTGTGGTTGCTGAGAGCGTCAGTATGAGGCCGTTGAGGCCGTTTACGGTCAGCAACGGGCGGCCTGTATGAAGGAACGAGGGATAGTTGGGTCGTTTGGAGGATGATGTGCCAGTTGTGGCGGGCAGATTTTGGCGACATTCAATAGTTACGGGGTGGTTTTGGTTTGGATTGGGGGAGTGGCTATATGGATGGGCTGAGTAGGGATATGGATGCTTATTATGCGAATGTAAGGGACACCCGTTTCTTGTCAGCTTGATGTCGCTGGAGGGATATGGTTGACAGAGGCTGGAGGCTTGTCATGATGGCTCGAGGAGAGCTGGACAAAGCTGCTTGGCTTTTGAAGCTGGAGATGGATCATGAGTGTCTCTCGGGAATGATGGGAGACGGTACGACTGCAGTTTGTATCGAGCAGGACCTTGTCATAGAGTATCACACAAGATATAGTAGCGTAACGGTCCCTGTGTAGATTCAGGACATGCTGTAGCATGTGGTAGACGTTGTGTGTAGCAGTCGTAGCAGACAGAGGGGAAACTTCATACGAACCGAGTGGCTCGAATGTTGCGTATCAAGCATCGACGCTCCATTGATCTCGGAACCATTCGTTCCTTACCTACGGCTAGACGACCTCACTGTATATGTGCCATCTCTGCAGAAGATTCCCATTTTACAGGATGCATCTCGTTGGCTCGTCGTGTACGAGGATGAGACGCATGTATCTAGGCTGAAGCTTCTGAGGGGGCTTGGGTTGTCTATTTAGCGTGACGGAGATGGGAGTATGTTCTCTTCTTTGAGTTGGCAATCTGAAGTTGGTTCAATATGTGGCAGCTGTTCCTGGGAAGGGGGCAGTATTTGCATCGACGTGGCACGATCGCTCTACGACCAATACCCGGCCGAAAATATACCCCCGGCAATGGAGAGCTTGTTCTCCAAGACACGAGAAGCAGTCAACCAGCTCGAGGGTGACGGCATTAGTGACCTGAAGTCACCAGCCGTCTGCGTCCTGGCGTACACGGCCGAAAATTCGAAATACAAGCCTCTGGTCGATAAAGTTATCCAGACCATCGACAAGCCCCTGTTTCTACCAATCACCGCCAGTATTGTCGGGTTAGGCGCTGAAGAGGGTGACTATATTGAACCCATCGCAACCATCCTCGTCCACGCTGTGCAAATTCTTCTCTTTGCCCCGACCTCCTGGCAGCCGGATCTCAAGTACTCAACTGGAGAATACGAGCATCGATATCCAACGCCCCCCGGCCATGGTGGCGACTGCAGAAGCGTGGCTGGACAGTACAGCCTGGAGGACCTGCACCGAGCGGTCCTACTATTGCTGTTGTCAATCTATCGTCGACAAAATACGACTCTCAATAGGCTTGCGACACAGCGGGCTCCACAGGCGAGAGGTTTGTTCCCGGGTTATTACGATGTCGTCACCCAGAAGCCTCAGGCGGCGGTGACTCCCACAGGCCCAGTAGAGGAGGCGGCGATCCGGATATTACGCAATCCCCTCAAGCCAGCAACGCGATCAAACACAACCGCGTCAGTGTCCTCGCTCACCACCCCGACCAAGTCCCGGTCCAAAGGCACAAGCTTGCCGACCACGCCTCGGAAATCCGCGCAACCCAGCGTTGACGACTGGCTGGAATTTCAGAATTTGTTCGTCGAATGCGTGAATGCTCAACAACGCGGTTGCAGAGATGGCAGTGACCTGAAGCACTCGGAGCCATTGTATCGCTTGCTGGAGCTAATGTCCGTCGCGGCTTAGGATGCCGTGACGGATGAGATACAACGCGAGTTTGAGTGGGACGACCATGAGGAGAACTTGTAGATTTGAGACAGTGTTCATGCAATCGAGGGAAGGGGTATCTGTGGCCCTCAATAGCATGAGGTACAGGTTTCTGACGTAGAGTCATTGAAGCTTGACGTAGTGGGAGGTGGCCAATGATCGCAGACATGCGTTGACGGTATATGTCTCTGGGGAGTAAAAGTGATACAGATTGTAGTCCGGTCTACAGGGTAGTTCTTGAAGGGAATGAAGCTTGCCAAAGGTGAAGAAACGCTGGAGGGATAGGTCAAGGTGCTACGTTTGGTATTCAGGTAAACCATTATTGGATTTTATATCTTTGGTCAATATCTATCACATTCTGTTTGTTTTATGTGGCTTCCGCTTGGGTGCTCGACTTTGAGGGAGTGTTGAAGTCCTTTAGGCTTACAGGTTTGAAGTTGAATTGTCCCTGGTGATGTCTAGTAACGAAACTTTGAAGACGTGCAATAAGCGAGCACAAAGCCACCACAAATTCCTATAGCAAATGTTACCAAGGAGGAAAACAATAGCTGAGGACTCGTTCATGCAATTGGTCATCATACAAAATGGCATTGTCATGTTAATTCCCATTCACACAGACTTTGTCCCTGAACATGTTTGATAGGTACAACGAGACACACAAGCAATACAGTGCGCTACCGAGTATCCGCTAACGCCCAACGCAGGCATCCTCCCCCACAGCCCCTCCGTGACGCAGCATCCGGAAGCTCCAACTTCAACACCCAAAGCTCCAACCTGGACATCTCTCTCCCTGTTCACTCTCCCCCCCCCATCTCTTCGCAGTCCGCCAAACCTCACCTCTCACCCCCTCCTTAACCCCGACCGAAACAAACAACGAAAAAAAACTCCTCTAGTATACGAAGACGCCGAATAAAAAAAGAAAAAAAGCCCAACATGTCCATCATCCAGCACCACACCGCCGCCTCCCTCAGCGACGCCTGGCGCACCGTCAACATCGACATCCTGACCGAGGACTCGAGCATCAACTTCGACACGTCGACGCTGCGCCCGCCGCAGCCCGAGATCGCCGAGGCCGACGTGCGCGCGCTGGCCTCGCAGGTGCGGCAGCTGCTGCGGGGGGGCGACGCCGAGGGCGCGCTGAGGGGGTGTCTCGAGACGCCCGTGTATAACGGGACGGATGCTGCAAAGGTGCTTTTGAGCTTTGCAATTGCCCTCTTGGCTCGTTCATGTTGGAAGGGACGGGTGTGATGGTGGCGCTGAGTTGCTGACGGTTGTGTGGTTATTATAGGAGGCGCATTTGCAGACGATCATCGAGGTCCTGCAGTCCATCAAGGCGAGCGACATGACGCCCCTGCTCAAGGGCATCTACGCAGCCCCCGGCGGAAGCGAGCTCCTCGACGTCCTCATGAAGTACATGTGAGTTCTCATTTCAACAGCAAAACCACGAAAAACAACCGGCAGAAAGGCCACACAAACACGCGCTGACACGGGTTCCCAACGCCCCCAGCTACAAGGGAATGGCCAGCGGAGTGCCCGCCGCCCCCGGACTCAAGTCCCCCGCCAAGATGACGCCCCAGTCCACCGGCTTCAGCCAGATCGGCTCACGGCCCGGCGTGTCCAACGAGCCTGCGTCGGCGGCCATGAGCGTGCTGCTGAGCTGGCATGAGAAGCTGGTGGAGGTTGCTGGGCTGGGGTGCATTGGCCGGACGATGACGGACTGGCGGAGGGTGTGATGGGTGCTGTTAGGGATCGGACCGAGGGTGGACGGGGACGCACTGGGAGGAAAGCGTTGTATAGAAAGGGGTTTCGTTGGAGTTTGCTTTACTTTTCAATGACAAAATGGCAGCCAAGATTTCGGCTGTACATTGCTATCCAATGGTCGGTCGAATTATCAACATGACCTATATAAAAAAGAGGGTACAAAATCCGCCTTTTATACTGCGATATAGCTGATATATGCTCATCTTATTTAGTCTCCAATATATCTTTAAGACTCGTCTGCCCGCTTCCTCTGGCCAGAGGCTTCGGCTGGTTCTCTCCCTCACGCCAGCCAATCATGTATATGATTCTAAACGTAGCAGGAATCGATCCGTCCGGATTGCCGTGCAAGGCGCGGTAGATGGCGTCGCCGGCAACCAGCACGTCCCTCCGGATAGGCCCCATCTCGCGGTTCAAGATGGCGTTGCTCTCGCCCATGGCCTGCAGGTCCTGCATCAGGGCAAACATGTCGGGGTAGTCGACGATGATGTCGTCGACGTCCACCGTTAGCATCTTGAAGCCCGCCTTCTGCAGCAGGCCGCCCACGTCGCGCACGTCGGCCAGCGGCGACACGTGCGGGGACATGCCGCCCCTGCGCTCGAGCTCCGCCAGCTGCAGCGACGTGCGCAGCTCGAACAGGGTGTCGCCGCCGAGCATTGCGCCGATGAAGGGGCTGTCTGGCTTGAGGATGTTGTTGATCTGGGCCAGGACGCCGGGGAGGTCGTTGATCCAGTGCAGGCTGAGGGAGCTCAGCACGAGGTCGAAGGACTCGGGTTCAAAGGCGATGGTCTCCTCGTCGTCGACCACCTGGCGCGTGACGTTGAGCTTGCCGTTGAAGTCGTGGTCGGCATCTCGGTAGAGCCTCGTCTCGGACGAGTCGGTTGCGATGAGCTCGCCGATGCGGGACGACAGCGGTGGTGATGTGGGAGTGTTTGGGTCGGGATCGGGATTGTCGCGCGTCAGGGCTTTTGCGACGTTGCAGGAATTGGCGCCGAGATCGAGAGCCTTGGGGAAGTGCCGGTTGATGTCCTGTCAAGAAAAAAAAAAATACATCGTGAGAATGAAGCTTCTGATATGGGGAGCTTGAGCGATTGATGACGTACCAGCAGCCTCTCCGTGAGCCGGACGGCCACCTCGTCCTTGAGATAGTCCGCCTGACGGCTCTCTTCAGCATTGGAAGCTGCGCGCTCCTTCTGAAGCCATTTCGTCCGTCGATTGAACACTTGGAACCGAGTCGCTCCAGAGGCGACCGCATAGCAGCGGCGAGGGGCAGCTGTGAACTGGGAGCTCTTGCGAGGGGCCAGCCTTGCGAGGCTGCTTGCCCAGCTCACGATGGAAGACGAGCGCGCACACGTGGACATGACATGCTCGGGCTCATCTGCAGGAGCGAGTTTGTAGAGGCGAAGCTGAGGTTTGATCACGTCGAGACAATGACGCCAACCACGAGCATCATTGTATGCAAAGTGAAAGTAAAGGTGATACTGCAGTGATGTCGAGTAAATGTCCGGAGACGGCAATCAGCCAATCTCTTAGAGGGCTTCAGCGCGCACGGGCCACCCGCCACAGGGCACAAGCACCTGCTGCACCCGCTGGCGGTTGGAGAGTTTAGCGGCCAAACCCGCTATAGAGGGCTCCAGCCGTCACCTGCAACTGGATCCATTGACCCTTGGAGCCTCGATCCTCCGAGCCCGCCCGCGAGACGCGACTCTCGACCTCGCAAATCACGACCCAACGGCGGCTTCACGCATCGGCTGGACGCTGTTTCACTCCTTTTGGGCGCACTCGGCTGTGACAGACGCTTTGACGGCCTTAGATTGTGCCTCTCGCCGGGTTTTGGCTTCTCTTTCAATAGCCTACCTTGTCCCGTGACAGCCGCCGACGTCTGAAATCGAACAAGACAGACGGATTACATATCCAGTCCTGAAGCCTCGCGATCGCCTCGATTGTCGCCGCATAACCCAGACCTACGCAAACGAGCCCGCCCGACTATGCGATCCCCCCGATAAGGCGACTACTGTTTGGCTTCGCCTACGTCGAGGATTGAATCACTGCGACAGCTGCCGCTCTGCGACTTCGTTTACACCCCATCGATTGACGAGGTCACATTTCCAGGGCCCGAAGAAATAGGGGGGGCGCCGGCTCGATCACCGAGGAAGCAGAACCACCACCCAGGCAGCCCACGATGTCGTCGTCCGGATCAGGCTGGATCGGCCGCTCCAGCAGCAACAATGCCAACATGCGCGGCCTGGTGCAGTTCATCGCCGACCTGCGCAACGCGCGCGCCCGCGAGCTGGAGGAGAAGCGCATCAACAAGGAGCTGGCCAACATCCGCCAAAAGTTCAAGGACGGCAACCTCAGCGGCTACCACAAGAAGAAATACGTCTGCAAGCTGCTGTACATTTACATCCTGGGGTGGAACGTCGACTTTGGCCATCTCGAGGCCGTCAACCTGATTTCCGCCAGCAAGTACTCGGAGAAGCAGATTGGCTACCTGGCCATGACGCTGTTCCTGCACGAGAAGCACGAGCTGCTGCACCTCGTCGTCAACAGCATCCGCAAGGACCTGCTCGACCACAACGAGCTCTTCAACTGTCTGGCTCTGCATGCCATTGCCAACGTCGGAGGTCGCGAGATGGGAGAGGCTCTGAGCGGAGAGGTGCACCGGTTGCTTATCTCGCCGTAAGTTCCAGCACACCTACACAAACCAAGTTGAGATACGGATGAGAATTGTGTACTGACCGTGACGCATCCAGGACCTCCAAATCGTTCGTCAAGAAGAAAGCCGCCCTCACCTTGCTGCGTCTGTACCGAAAGCATCGGGACATTGTCCAGCCTCAGTGGGCCGAGCGCATCATCCATCTCATGGACGATGATGACCTGGGCGTTGCGCTGTCCGTCACGTCCCTCGTCATGACGCTGGCTCAAGACGATCTGGAGCAGTACAAGGGTGCCTATGCCAAGGCGGCGGCGAAGCTGAAGCGCATCCTGATCGACGGCGAGTACACCACCGACTACCTGTACTACAAGGTCCCATGCCCCTGGCTCCAGGTCAAGCTTCTGCGGCTGCTGCAATACTTTCCTCCTTCAGGTGCGTGACATGGATTTGGTTTCTCTCCAGTGCATGACTGGTGCTAATTGCAGTGCAGAGGACACGCACGTGCGCGAGCTCATTCGAGAGTCTCTGCAAAAGATCCTCAACCTCGCCATGGAATCGAGCAAGAACGTGCAGCAGAACAACGCCCAAAACGCAGTGCTCTTCGAGGCCATCAATCTCATCATTCACCTCGACACGGAGCAGGACCTGATGAAGCAAATCTCGTCTCGCCTCGGCCGCTTCATCCAGAGCAGGGAAACCAACGTCCGATACCTGGGCCTCGAGGCCATGACGCATCTGGCCGCGCGGTCCGAAAACCTCATCCCGATCAAGCAGCACCAGGACATCATCCTCAGCTCTCTGAAGGACCGTGACATTAGCGTCCGCCGAAAGGGCCTCGATCTCCTCTACAGCATGTGCGACTCGTCGAATGCGCAGGTCGTGGTGGGCGAGCTTCTGCACTTTTTGCAGAATGCAGACTTTGCCATTCGTGAGGAGATGGTTCTTAAGATTGCCATCCTCACGGAAAAGTACGCCACCGACGTGCAGTGGTACGTCGACATCTCCTTGCGGCTGATCGCCATGGCCGGTGACCATGTCAGCGACGAGGTGTGGCAGCGAGTGATTCAGATTGTCACCAACAACGAGGAGCTCCAGGTCTATGCCGCCCAGACCGCGCTTCAGCACATCCGGGCCGACATCTGCCACGAGACGCTGGTCAAGATTGGCGCCTACATCCTCGGCGAGTTTGGCCATCTCATTGCGGACCAGCAGCGGTGCAGCCCCATTGAGCAGTTCCTGGCGCTGCAGAAGAAGCTGTCGGGATGCTCGTCGAGCACGCGCGCCATGATCCTTTCCTGCTTCATCAAGTTCGTCAACCTGTTCCCCGAGATCAAGCCTCAGCTCGTCCACGTCTTCCAAGTCTACAGCCACACCCTGGACTCCGAACTGCAGCAGAGAGCCTGCGAGTACCTCACCCTGGCGACGATGCCGACGGATGACCTGCTCCGGACAATGTGCGACGAGATGCCGCCCTTCCCCGAGCGAGAATCGGCCCTGCTGTCTCGCCTGCACCAGAAGCATGCCGGCACGAGCGACCGGAGGACGTGGGTCGTCGGCGGAAAGTCTGCCAACACCGAGGCGGAGCTCAACATGGCCAAGCCCGGCGGCTTGAAGAGGACATTTAGCTCCGCCGTTCCGCTCAACGCGAACAAGGCCAACGGTGCCAACGGAGCTCATACAAACGGCGCCTCTGACCTTGCAGGCCTGGACTTGAACTCGCAGCCGATCGAGCCAAAGGCGACAAAGGCACCGAACCTTGCCAGCGCGGCGCACTTGTCGCCCGGGTGGGAGAAGGGCTTCAACAGGCTGCTGCTCAAGGCCGAGGGGGTCTTGTACGAAGATGCGCAGTTGCAGATTGGCGTCCGGTCCGAGTACCGTGGCCAGATGGCCTGCCTCATTGCGTATTTCCGCAACAAGAATCCCGGAACCATCACGTCCTTCACCACGACGCTGGACCTGGACGAGAGCGAAAAGGGCAAGCTCTCCTGGGACGTCAAGGGTCTTCCGGAGAGCACGCTCGGTCAGGGGTCGCAGACACAGCAGGTCATCATGTTTGAGGCCAAGAAGGTGTTTGAGAAGAGCCCGACGATGCGCGTCAGCTACCTGGCCGGTGCGCTGCAGGCACTCACGCTGAAGCTGCCCGTGACCATTCACAAGTTCATGGACCCGGCCGAGCTTTCGGCCGAGGACTTTTTCAAGCGGTGGAAGCAGATTGGCGGCGGTACCCGAGAGGCCCAGGGCATCTTTGGTCTGACGAGCAGGAACGGTGCCAGGGAGCTCAACGAGAAGTTTGTGCTGTCGACGGTCGAGGGCTTCCGATGGCGCGTCCTCGACATGGTCGACCCCAATCCTAAGAACGTTGTCGGCGCCAGTGTGCTTCACACCTCGGAGGGCGGCAAGTTTGGCTGTCTTATGCGACTGGAGCCCAATTATGCTACTCAGGTGAGTTTTCCCTTCTTTCCTCGTTCCTTTCTGCATCGTCCCATTCTGGGATTGATTCGTTCCACATGATGCTTTGCAAAACCAAAGTATTTGCTACTTCAGAACCTCCGGGTCATGAGACAAATTTATTCACCTTTGCCCTGATCTATCACTATCATCACATTTTCAAACAATTCTGGACCTCGCTCAACGAAGGGTGCCGCTAACGCAATCCTTACAGATGATCCGACTGACGATTCGAGCCACGGACGAGTCGGTGCCCCAGGTCCTGTTGAAGCTCATGCAGGATCGGCTTGCTCTCGGAGTGTCGACGCTGCCCGAGAGACACGAGCCGCCGACACGGCAAGACATTTCCGATGCCTTTGGGAGTGTAATGGTTAACTAAACTATGATTATTCTTATATTGTTTATTCCCCCCCCTGAAGCAACCATGGGTTGTCTTTATCTTACTTGTCTTGGGCATATGTGACACAAACTATTACACGACTGACTACTCGGACATGTCTTGGCACCGCATGGAAGCATATTGGCGTTTTATTTATTTCGGGTGAGTAAGTATGATGGATGATGGCCAAGGGCCTTGGATGGAGACCCTTCTGGAGGGTCTTTGGTTGAAGCAGGGATGAGCCAGTGGGGATGATGGCGAGTTTCTTGTTCTTTCTTTGTATGTACCTTAGTCTTTTTGCGCCTCTTATGAAAGCGGCTGTCTTTTCTTCTTATTCACCCCCCTTTTATATCTATATGAGCCTATTGAATCTTGTTGATATAAGTGATGGTCATCCATGGTAGCTTTGTTGTTAGTACCATGTGTATGTTTCAACTCTTCTCGTCCATTTACACATTGTATACGTGCGTAGGTGTGTGTATGCATCGTCATATTATCTCGAGTCTGATCACGAGTCACAGTGAGACGCTTGATGATGATTGCTACATAGTAACCCTTTGGCCTAAGTGTTACTCCCTATATACTACAAATCCCCTCCCCCGCCTCCTACAATCTCCTACTCCTTAATCTTGGCATCCGCCTTCGCCGGCCTCTGCCCGAAAATCGTGCTCCCCACCCTCACCTCCGTGCTCCCCTGCGCAATCGCCCCCTCAAAGTCCTCGCTCATCCCCATGCTCAGCTCCAGCTCGTCAGGATTCAACCCGAGCTCCTTGGCCACCAAATCACGCTGCTCCCTCAACGTCTCAAAATCCTCATTCTGGTTCTCCGGCGTGGTAGCCTTGCTCCGTGCAATCGCCCCAATGGTCATGAGCCCCAAGAACTTCAGCCCAGGACAACTTTCCACAATCTCGCGACACAGGTCCACCGTCTCCTTGCCGGGCTCGCACCCGCTCTTGGCCTCCTCGCCGGAAGTATTCACCTGCACGTGCACGCCGAGCTTCTCTATCTCTGGGTTGGAGGCGATGGCGGCGAGGCGGGCGTTGTTGAGGAGGTGGGCCTTTTTGGGGGAGTCGACGCTGGAGACGCAGAAGAGGTTGGGGATGCGGGCGAGGTGCTTGCAGTGGGTGGACTGCAGGCCGCCGATGAAGTGCCAGTTGATGGTGGAGGGGAGGAGGGCGGCTTTCTGGGAGAGTTCCTGGGCGTAGTTTTCGCCAAAGTGGGTGTGTTGTGTGGGAGGGTTGTGGAGGGCGAGGATGTCGTTTGCTGGCTTTAGTTTGGAGACGGCGACGAGGCGGACCTTTTTTGATATTGAAGTCAGCGGATGCTTTCGTACTGTGTTTTTTTTGGGAACGTGATACTGGGGAGGAAGATTTTAATTCGTCTTTTGAGGATCTGGGTGAGGCAAGGCGAGAGATGTTCGTTTCTCAAGTGCTTACTTGTCGTCCGTGAGCCGCTGATGCAATGGTTTGCTTGACGGCGTTGAGCTGGGATATGAGAGCTTGGGCTCTGGTGGGGTCGATGCGCATTTCTTCGGTGCTTTCGTTGCTCATTTCTACAGATGCATGGGGTCGAGTAAGGCTATGGGAAGATGAGATGAGATGAGAAGGTAAGTGAACAAGTGAGTGAGTCAAGGGGCTGAAGCTATCGAGTAAGTGAAATTGTTTGTGAGGATTGGAGATGGTGGAGATGATTGGGTGGAAGGACCTGGAAGGGATCAATCCAATTGGGCGAATGAGGGATTGAGAGAACGTTGAGGTCGGGTTATTGTCGGCTGTATGCTGGTGACATGTCCGGTACGGCGATGGCCTCACTCTCACTTGAGACAAGCTGTTCTATATACGAATTGATCGCAACTCATTGTAATTACACAAGGAAAAACCCACTTGTTTCTCAAACTTCTTGAGCTTCTCATCATTTAATTTCCGTTACCTTCCCATCACATCTCCCCTCATTCGCAATGGCCACGGACGTCAAGCAAGACAAAAGCCTCCCCTATCCGCCCAAATCCCACCACACATCAGACCCCTTCCTCCAGCCCTTCCTCAACCCGTCCTTCGACCCAGTCACCTACCTCAACACCAGCCTGCCCCCGCTGTCCCTCAAATCGCCCATGCCCTCCAACCACAACGCCGTCCCGCTGTCCGACCTCGCCTCGCAGGCGCAGACGCTGCTCTCGCAGCTCGACGCCCACACCACGCGGCTGTCGGACACGCTGACGCAAATCACCGACGACATCCTCCGGAGCGGCGGCAGGATGTCGTACGAGGTCGAGATGCTGCGGGGCGAGGCGCTGAGCCTGGAGGAGCTGCTGTTTGAGAAGCTGGCGGAGCAGATTGGCATGTTTGTGCCGGGGGGGTTGCAGAAGGAGGGCGAGGCCAAGGCGGAGGAGGTGGAGGAGAAGAAGGTAAAGCCTGTGGAAGAAGGGGGAGAAGGGTCGGAAGCAAAGACTGTCGCGAAACCACAAGATCAGGTGGCGGGCGGAGAGGAGCCCGAGTCTATCAAGCAGCTCAGGACGCTCACGCTCGTCCGGGAGCGATTGGACTCTGTCATCAAGGTATTCGGCGACGCCATGGAATTCAGCTTCCCGCCGTCAGAAGTCTCCGTCAGCTCAGGCTTCCTGTCCGTATCCGCGCCCGAGCCAGGCTCCGATCTACAAAGCTCAGAGGAAAAGGGCCAGCAGACGCTGCAAAAGCTACGGGACGAGGTATCAGGCCTGCTGAACAACAAGCAAGACCCGGTTTCAGGCATCGAAAAGGCAGCCGAGAGGATAGAGCAGCTCAAGAAGCTGGCGACGGTGTGGACGGGCACGGCGGAGGAAAAGGGCCGGACGAGGTTCATCGAGAGCCTGGCCAAGATGGTGGAGGACAGGCACCGCGAGCTGCTCAGGGAGCTGGACGCGAGGAAGAGCGAGGCTGCTGCGACGGCGACGGCGAGCCAACAGGGACGCGGCGGTGGCAGTGCTGCGGTTGCGAGGGAGGCTGCTGGGGAGGCTCAGGCTGCTGGGTTTGGGCTGATGAGCCAGTTGCAGAGGCTTCGCGGTGGCTTGTGAGCTTGAACTTCTGGGGATGAGGCTTGATTGAAGCCTTGAATTCTACATCGTGGCGTATGGGATGAATGCATGGACATTGACATGGCGATCAGTGTCCTCTCAACTTTCGAAGAACTAATCAGAGCATTATTTCCTGCATTAATTGATATGAACGACAAGATGGATCAGAGATCACAAGATGCATCATATTTCAAAGTCATGAAATGCTGTTTCTTTAAGAGACTCGAATAACGTACTTCCGTAGTAGCAAGTATCCATATCAGTTCCTCTATGACGCCGCAAAAGGTAAACGACGGATTGACTTGGATCGCTTAGGTTCCACATCGGGCATAGCGCCCATTAGACGTGCGCCGGCTCTTGCGTTCCTTTTTTTCCCACCGGCAGTGCTC
The DNA here is from genome assembly GCF_004382785.1 of Trichoderma ghanense. Lineage (NCBI taxonomy): Eukaryota > Fungi > Ascomycota > Sordariomycetes > Hypocreales > Hypocreaceae > Trichoderma > Trichoderma ghanense. Next base: position 105,751 of record NW_027395667.1, read on the forward strand.
AGTACAGAGTACCTGAGCGCACAGCGGTGATAGACACAGAATGGAAGTACTCGTCGACTCGCGGCAGCAACTTTCTGGGTGCGGAGCCAATCACAGGCCCCGTTTGCAAGCGTCCAGATCTGGCGGGCGGTGAAGCTGCCCAGATTAGGTCAATGCATTTGCAGGCGTGCCTTTTTCTGCTGCTGTACGGCTCTCTTTTGGGCTGATTTGGCTGCTGGAAAGAATAGAAATCGCTGTAAGCTGAGAGGAGTACGGCAGAGTGGCAGAATGGTTGACGAAGGAAATGGGCGAGCACGGGCATAAAAAGTGACAAAATCACGCAGCAGAGGCACGCAGAGGAGCATGTAGCCAACTTGAAAGTTGTTGCGCCTTGGCAGAAACAGGTAGAGCCGCTCAAGTTGAATTCAAGGCTTTGCAAAGTTAATGCAGAGGTGCTTGATCTTTTTCTGCTTAGAGCATACAAATTTGCATTTATATTGCCTCTATCTGCTCTAGGCTTCTTGAATGGCTTCTTCCATGGCTGCAAAGCTTTTCCTTATTCGCACCTGAGTTCAAGGTGAGGTGAAGCCAAAGTGAGCAGAAAAAGGCGGCAGAAAACAGGAACCCACACGCCACTCACTAACACGACCCCCCGGACTTACATACCTACATAAAAGCATCCAGACGCAAGACCCTAGCCAGCCCTTTTGCCCCGGGAAAACCTCCAGAAGCAACACCAACACGGCGACGGATCCTGCTGCTCTTGCAATCTCCTGCTTCTGCTGCTGGCGATTCTCGACTCGAGCTGCTCGTTTTCCGCTCTGGAATTCCAGAATTACCGCCGTCTTGCTGCTTATCACAGCGTCTTGTTTCTGTTACGACGCCGAAAATCCAAGCTCGCTCTTAGCCGACGACGACCCGTTTCTACCTCTCTTGCACTCTTTGTCTCTCCCTCTCTCCCTCCCACTCTCTCACGCACACACTTTCGACACTCAGTATCACCATCTCTACCTCCTCACCTCTGCACCCCGCACAATGGAGGCGAGCGAGGGAATCGCCTCCGCCGTGGGCGTCAAGATGGACCGCCCTTCGCCAGCCCCAGCCTCGCAGTCCAAGCGTGACCGCAAGCGCCAGGTCCTCGTCGAGCGCCTCTCCACCATGTCCGACAAGATGCAGCGCGACCGGGACCTGACGTACCGCGACCAGCTGTCCAAGATCCAGTACGAGGTCGGCCTCGTCCAGCGCTTCGACCCCTACGCCGTCAACGCCCTCGAAAAGGCCGACGAGCTGCTGCGCGAGTACAGGCAGGCCCAGGGGCCGCCGGTCCTGGCCGACGGCGCCCGCAGCCTCGTCGACATGGCGGGCATCCGCTTCCCCGAGTTTATGGACGAGGTTGAGGATCTCATTGAGGTCCGCGACTTCCAGCTGGTGCAGTCCAAGGTGAGTTGGACATGATGCCACGCCCGTGCAGCTCTCCCCGGGTGGAGTGAGAGGGAGCAACACCACTTTGTTCTCTAAGCCCATCCTCTCCAGCTCTCCCCCTCTTCTCTTCGCTCCCTCTCTACTTCTCCTGATCCTTGATTCATCATGGCACACCAATGCTAATCTATATGTCCAAACCAGAACGAGTACGAACGCAAGGTCCAGGAATACAAAAACACGCACGCGTACAAGGTCGAGACGGCCAAGCGGGAGCACCGAGCCCTGACGGAGACGCTCCGCGACCGGCTCATCAACAGCCTCACACAGAAGAAGAACCGGCTCAACCGCGAAAAGGAAGTGCTCGAGATCAACGACTCGAGCGCCCTGCTGCTCAATCCCAGCCAATTCAGCCTCACCAACCCGGCCAGCCCCGGCGGCGCCCACGGCAAGCGGGCGACTCGCCTGCGCAAGGATGCCGAGGAGCTCCAGGTCTTCGCCGACGGCAAGAAGCGCAAGCGCAACCCGGGCGAGGACGACGGCTCGCCGGCGCCGTCGCGACGGGCCCTCGACCCCAACAGCACCACGCCCCTGTGGCAGTCGGAAAAGGCCCGCGCCGCCGCCAAGCAGAACGGCCCCGTGTACAGCATCGACAAGCTCTTCACGGACAAGGAGCTGTCGCTCCACTACAACTCGGCCGCCCTGGCCGCCCACCAGTACGTCCTGCGCAACCGCGTCAACGGCAGCGAGTCGCGCGACGGCAGCATCCCCAGCAATGCCGAGAGCAACGACGCCGACAAGGACGACGCCGAGTCGCAGCCGTCGGCCGCGCCCATGATGGAGCGCCAGGTCTCGCACGCCACCCGCAGCACCCGGGGCGGCGCGAGCCAAAACTTCCTCGACGACAAGATCCTGGGCATCGAGGGCATCGCCAACTTTGAGCTGCCCGCCAACCTGGACCTGATGCACGCCCAGGAGCCGCCCAAGATGCCGCCCCCGGTGCCCCAGCAGTACCTCAAGCCCTACCCGCGGTCCTCGGACCAGAACTTCCCCGTGCCGCTGTCGCAGGACGACATCTCGTCCGACCTGTCCGTCATGAGCTTCTTCAAGCAGTACGACCAGACGCACAAGCCCGGCGCCCACCTGGATGCGCCCAGCGGCCTGCGCAAGGTCCTCGAGGCCGTGGCCGTGCCGTACCACCAGAGCCGCTACGTTGCCTTTACCAGCGCCGCCCGCGAGGACCCGGAGCACCTCCGCGACGTCCTCGGCATCCCCCTGAGCAACCTGCGCGACCAGTCCAGCCCCGTCGCGATGAGCCGGCAGAACAGCGGGCAGGGCGGCGTCCCCATGAGCCGTCAGGGCACCACCGGCAGCGCCCGCGGCAAGGGTCGCCGAGGCTGAATGAAGCATGCAGATCTCTCTGACTGATCTCATTGGCGCTTGATTGATATGGCCTGCATACTGTCTTTGGCAGGCGGGCGAAAACCCAAAAGTCACTTTTGGAATGGCACACGGAAACGGAAATGAATGACCAACAGAACATGTGCATTTCACGGCATGGCGAGGCGACGGCTGGCGTCCAGGGGTTTCTCTTTTTTTTACCAATGTTCTTTTTATACCTCGACTCTACTATATCCTGTCCGCTGGAATGGAAAAGCAAGAGAGGAGCTCTCTCTCTCTCCCCTCTTCCCCTCCGTTTCTCTCTTACAACGCTCCTCATATCTACAAGGGATTCAGTTTCTTGCTGCCGACATCAAGATTCCCTTCTGTCTTTTGTTTCCTTTTGGTCCTCTGCGGCTTGCTAGTCCCCACAAGGAAGGACTGCTTAGGGTTTGAAGGAGGGAATGATATCCGACTTTTCTTTTCTTTTTTGTTCTCCTGCTCTATTCTCGAGGCTCCTCATTACATACACGATGATTTCAGTCTTTGTCTCTTTTTGTTGTTTCCTTTTTCCGTATGGTAGCAAGGGGGCATGGGATCGGGTCAGTCTGTGGCCTGCTGTATCTACACAGTGATGCTTAGACCAGCTGGTGATTGATTGAGGCGGACTGAAGTACGGGCCGCTCCTTGATCTTCTCTCCTTTTCCTTTCTTGTCTATTGGTTTGTTTTGCTTGCCTTTTGGTCAACCGGTGGATCTCGTTTGAGGTTGATGGCAGACATTCAGATATGAGGGTAGTTTGGTAGACACCAGGAGGGTGAATAAAGCAGAATGAGCGTCTGATATTACTTATCCGCAGTCTCGTCTTCTACGTGCAAAACGCTAATATATCCAACCCAGACAAACCATCTAGCAAAACACCATCTACATGCAAACTCATATCCCCTAAGCGGTTCCTCTAGTTGCCGAAAACCAAGGCCCTCACCTCAATGCTCTCCCTCCCCTCAGCATCCTCCCTCGTCCTCGGATCCTGAAAAGCAGTATGCGGCACCCTGCCCCCGATCTTGGACCCCGGCTTGAGCGACTCGCTATCAAAGCACTCAATCAACAACCTCTCGTCCCCGGTCATGCCACTCGCGTAATACCACTTCTGGCCAGGGTTATAGTTGATCGCCGCCGTCTCGCCAATGTATCCATCCGAGTAGCGGTGCGAAATGGGGATCACGTCCTTTTCCTCAAGAGTGGACGTCGACGCCACGGCGAGAGGGTTCGCCTCCACAGGGCCCTTGTTCAGCGGCCGCCAGACGTTGACGATGCGATAGCGCTTGTTCCGCAAGAGGTCGTCCGCCTCGTCGGGAAAGTATCGCCTCACGCGCTTCTCGACAGAGGCAGCCGTCTGGTCGATGTGCACGCGCAGGACAGGAGCGCGGGGAGCATCCGGGTTGGACCGCCGAATGGTATGGTCGAAGATGTAAATCTTGTCCGCGCCGGGAATCTGTTCGAGCAGCAGCTGTTCTACCTCGGGGTAGTAGTTCTTCTTGATGGATTCGTCGTCCACAAAGTCCTTTTCTGCGGAGGGGGGAAGGTTTTGGACAAGCTGGAAGGCGTCGCGGTCGAGGGTGAAGTCGGCCTCGCGGCCGCGGATGTCGTGGATGACGACGTCGTGGAAGTCGTCGCCGTAGTTGCGGCGCGGGAGGTCCGCGGGGTGGTCGTCGCCGACGAGGTTGTAGGGCGCAGAGCCGTCGGCGGGGGCGGTGTAGTAGTTGAGGGTGGCGGTGACGTCGCCGCGGGGGACGCTGGAGATGACGGCCATGTTTATTTGCGAAAGGCTCAGAAGGTGGTGATGCCGAGAGCAATGGTGATGATGGTGATGGTGATGGTGATGGTGATGGTGTTTTGGTGTGTAAGTGGCGAGGGGTTCAGTGATACAGCTTGGAGAATAGGAAGGTTGTACGCCGACGGCAACGCTGACGTTCAATGCAATTGAATTGAAAATAATCCGAATAAAAACATCCAGCTTCCCATCAGGTCTTATATACTCGTCGCCGTCACTCCTAAGCAGCTCGATTTCAAATCCACCTGCCCCCCCAAAGATACCGAACCCCCAAGATTTCCCCCCCTCCAACCATCTAGAACGCTGACCATGTCGCCCTTTGGCCGCAAGCACGTCACGCCCGGGCTCAGCCATTCGCTGGACGCCATTTGTAAGGCGTGTTGGCTTACTAAAGCGAGATGCCGAAAAGGAACACTCAAGAAAGCACCATCTTGACCTTATGATGCCATATCACTCCCAAGTGCCGGATTTAGCCGCTTTCCTTCTGTTCCCTGCTGAAAGTGTCATGGTGTATATGTAAGCAGATGGAGAGGACGAAAAGACGTGATTGGTGGAACGATCTCGTAATGTTTTCTGGAGAGAATTACTAGTACATAGAAGGAAATGCCTGTATAGTGGGCTTTGCCTCGGGATCTGGTTGGAAGATGCTGCGGGAGATTTCACTTAGTTTTGGGAAACGTTCTCCTTACTGTATTTGGCGGTAGATGCAGCTTTTAGGTCGAGGGTCTAGATCTTGGCTGTTTGAAATTGCAGCAAGGTTTTGCCAGCTAAGAAAAGCTCATGGAGCCTTTTTTTTTCTTGTGTTCCTTCCCCACGCTCTGAATGCTCCTCGTAATGTCTCTTTGTTTCTCGTTTTTTTGCCGACTGAAACCGAGACGAGGGTTTGTCTGGTGTTAAAGGGACCGAAAACTGCTTGTCCATCTTGATTTCCATGTTCTCCCATGCCGGCCTCCTGGTTCTTAGGGTATCTTGTGTCCGACATACAGTAAGCGAGATCCGAGCTGGATTCATCTCAGGGCTGGATTTGCACTAGCAGTTCAGCAGCAGTCAGGCGGGAGAGAATCTCGTCTGAGCGAAGTGCGTCATCCTCATGCTTGCAATCGATAACAACTGCTTTTCTTCAATATCCATTTTTCTCTGCATGTTCGTTGCCCTTCATTTTCCATCTCGGGTTGTGCCATGGAAGTCGTACGCAAGCTCGCATCAACATCCGCCCTCCTGCATTCTAACGCCGAAAGGAAAACAAGACCCTGACCAGAGATGACCAAGAAAAGGAGAACAAGCTCCTCCTTCAAGAAAATATCTGCCCTCCTATTGGCCGCGGCGGGCGGGATGTTGTGCATGGCCCTCGAGGCGGATTCTCCAGTCGCCCTGCGGCCGTTGATTGGTCCACGGCAACCATCTGCCAAGGGGGGCGTCTTGCAACGCGTTCAGCCGTTCATCCACCTCGAGGAGATTGGAAAATTGAAGGGCTCCTTCCAATGGCCCGAAGGATCAGATGCCGAGAGAGACAAAATTGCTGCTGCACGCTGACTGTGTACACTAGGTAGGTAGTACTGAGCAGGAAGTGCGGCTTGTCCCCATCTCTGACCGATAGATGGATGTGGGTTTAATTATGGCAACGTGCGTAGGAGAGTGCTCGCACGCGGCATGATATGAAGGAACGACCTCGAGGATACGCCCATCTCATTCTGCTTGATCTGGGTAGGAATCTATAACAACATTTTTAGCAGGTTAGTAAAATGCGTGGTATTGCGGTACATGTGCCAGCTTATCCATACACTCATATGAACCCACATGCAAACACATATGCAGACGCAGACGCATGTGCATTAGGCATGCCTAGTCCCCGTGTTAGGTGCATACCTTACCCGCCTCAAGGGGACAGAGTAAGGTGATAAAGTTAGTGATGATTACGCCCATCTCAGGCAATTAGCTTACATTCGATTCTCATCAAAGTGAGTCCGTACTCTACGAACAAACTGCGATTTCTCCTCCCAAGACACAGCATCAATAACAATGGATCGCGTCCCTGGCTCTCCAGCTGTGCCATCACCAGCACCAGACCCCAGCGCGGCATGTGCGACGTGCAAACCCGCGCACTGTCTGCCGTCCTGCCGGAGCCGCTGCGCCAATGGATTCAGCCACTAGCCTGCTCTTGAGCCACGCTCCTCGCCTCGAAACGTCATGTTTGCTGCTTCAACCTCGACTCTGCCTCTGCTCCTGATTCGAACCGCCCGAAGCCCAGCGCAGCCGCCCGCCTCCAGTGACGCTGCCCGAGCACTGACCGCCTCCTGCGTGCCCTCGCTGCCTCGCCGTGCCTGGCGCTGATGCGTCGCTCTCGGGAAGCTGCACCATGTCATAGCGCCCTGCCCATCGTCAAGTAGCGACTTGCGGGCGCGTCTGAACGAGAACCAAACGCCAGAAACGCGGAAACCAGAGAGAGGGCGACAAAGCATCGAGAAGGACGGCGAGGACGAGAGACAGAGAGAGGCCGAGAACAGCGGGAGAGGGAGCGAGCGGGAGAGAGAGAGAGAGAGAGAGAGAGGCGCAGAGGCGTCGTGGCAGAGTCACCCTCCCCCCCCTCCAGCGCCAGCGCCAGCAAGACATGACATGAAGGCCCAGCACCACGTCTGCCAACCGCAACCGCAACCGCATCTGCAACAATGTCCTCTCCGCAAGCCGTGGCGACACAGACCAGCCTGGCCGTCTCCAACCCGCGCCCATTGGCCGCCCGGCCCGCCCTGCCCGACCGCAACGTGACGCCCGACACCATCGAGGACGCCTACGTGCGCTTCATCTTCTACTGCAATCCCGCCCTGCCCCTTGATGCCGACACCGACAGCCTGCGCGAGGCCTTTGCGAACCCGCCCCGGAGCGGAGGCAAGAGCTTCAGCCCCTTTCTCATCTTCGACCTGGTCCAGCGCTTCTACCGCAAGGAGATCAAGACGTGGACCGAGCTGACCACCCGCCTGGGCGTCGAGCCGCCGGACCTGTCCAAGGACGAGAGCGCCCAAAAGGTCGCCCAGTATGGCGTCCGCTTAAAGGTATGTGTGGTGCTGGCTGCCGGCTTGTGCGCCCTTGCTCTCTTACCCTCTCCCCCCCTCCTTCTGCTACTTGTCGTCATTCTCTAGGCATCGACGGGGAGAAGCATCCTGGGAGAATTGGTTGCTGACATGTTGTAGAAATGGATGAACTCGATGCACGTCAAGGCCTTTTTCGAATACCTCATGGACATCACCAACGACTACTGGACCAATGTTCCAGACGACCCAAACCCCACCAGCCAGCCCGTCCGTGATGGCGTTGCCATCGAGGACGACATGGCCCTGAGGGCCCTTTTGCCTCACATCCGCCCCAAGAGAGGCCGCAAGAGGCCAGAGGCCGACGACGGCGCGGGCTCTCCAGTGACCCAGCGGCAGCGCCTGTCGCCCCCGTCGGCAGTCGATGCTCCTCGGGCGTCGTGGTCGGCTCATCCAGATGCCCGAGCCCAGGGCATGCCGATGGACTCGCTGAGGCCCGGCGTCGCGGCCGCTTGGGGCCTCGGCGACGCTGTGCACACTCCGCTGTCCCGATATCCCAACTCCGCCATCACACCCTCCACTGGTAGAAGCTCCTTTTGGGACGACGCTCTGGAGCCCCGATCCGCCATCACACCCTCCAAACCAAAGCTTTCTACCCACAGGCGAGGGCCGAAGAACGTATCTTCGGCGTGGAAGCCTGGGGGAGGCGACAGCAGCTCCAAACCAAGGGGAAGACCCCCCATCAACCGCACACCCGCAGAGCCTTCGCCCCCTAACCCTCCGCCCATGACATCGTGGGCCCCGACCCCGGATAGCAACCCGTCTGATCCTCCCCTGGCAGCCGTGTCCAAAGAACCCATGCCATTGGCCCCCGACGCAGCCCAGATGCACCCGCAGATTCGCAACCAGGTCGTTGCCGCTCGCGCAGATCCGGTCGCGTCCATGCAGGCGGCTCAGGTGCGGGTGCAGCCACAGCCTCCGGCACAGGTTCAGATCATCCCGCCCCCTGCATCGTCTTCCAACCTCGGCGTGGCCGGCATGGGCATCAACCCGCTCGACGGCACCAGACCTGCCCGGCCCAGCATTTCCCTGCAGGTCCCCGAGCGGCAGGGAGGCACAGTCCGGTTGGCAACGCCGCCGCTGCCGCCGTCCATGGTGTCGGTCAATGGCCTCCCGGCGAACGAAGCTCCGGCGCTTCAAGGAGTCCCTAACCAGGGACTGCCCGCGCCGCAGGCCAATGGGTGGGATCCGTTCTCGCAGCCGCCGACAGCAGGAGTGTACGAGACCAACACCGTTCCAACTTCTGCTGGAGCCAGCCAGGCAGGCTCGACGTCCAGGGAGGTGCCTCGCTATTTCTTCGAGGGCCTAGAGGACCGGACCAACGTGGACGGACTGATATCCTACTTTACCCATGTGCTGCACAACTCGGACTGGGTCGACCCCGAGGGCAACCAACAGGAGATTGCCGGCATGGACGAGTGCACCGCCATGGTCAATGCGACGGTGGAGCACATGTACAGGAATGCAGAGTCGTCCCAGGCGTTTCTGATCAACCTGGCAGCGCTATGCGGCGCAAAGATGCTCATGACGAACCGGCCGAGGTGCTACCGGGTCGAGACGTCGGAGGGCGTCTACACCTACTACTTTGACTGGCAGTACCGCTTCGGCCACCTCAAGGGGCAGTTTACCATGACGCACAGCGTGCCGGTGACCATGTGGAAGAAGCCGAGCGCGAGAGAGGCTGCCGAGGCGTCGCAGCCAGGCGGTCCTTCGACGGGGGAGAATCTGACGACTGAGCAGTGGCAGGTCAAGTACGGCGCGCTGATGGACGAGCTGGAGAAGCGCGATCAGGAGCTGTTCAAGATGCAGAACATTGTGATGGCTTCGATGAGGAGGGATGGCGGTTGAAGGTCACGATACCCATTTGCTTGACCTGACCTTGTTCTTGATTTTTGGGCCATCTCTATCACCTTCTCTTGGGCCTTGACTCTTATGATTGCATGACCGTATCTTGGCCAATGATCTTCTTCTTCACCCTTGATGATCTTTCCATCTTCTTACTCTTTCTATTCATCTTGTCTTCTTCTTCTGCTATGTCTTCTTTTTTCTTTTTTCTTTTTTCTTTCTTTCTTTTTTTCTTTTTTTTTTTTTTTTTTTTTTTTTTTTTTTTTTTTTTTTTTTTTTTGTCATTTTCTGACTGTCTCTGGCCTTCTTCTGGCCCTTTCTCCTCATTTTTCGCTCATAATCTTTGTTGCATTCCATTTCATACTTCCCCATTCGGCGAGACATGCAGGCGCCCTTTCAGCATGGAACGGCAGTGGAGGAAACGGAAATTCAGGCGGGCAATGAGGATTTCTTTGGGTTGCATACAATACACGGGGACACGCACAATCGGCGATGGGGCGCGGGAGGGAAAGGGGAAAGCTCTCACCACGCAATGATGATCCACGTCTATCAGCCGGGGCCTTGCACCCGACTCGCAGAGGGGGAACGCGTTGGTCAGTTTCTTGCATTTTGGGGCGTTGTGACCGCGAGTCTCTGTTTGGTCATGTTTTGAACTCGATACCTATTTACCCTTTGTATTAGGTAGCATCACGGTGCTCTTGGGATCTGGGTAGAATGGCTGCCGGTATTGGTGGCTGGCAATGAGAGAGGGCTTCCTGCAAGCCGGGTTGCATATTGTGTGACTTCTGTCGATGGCTCGCAGTTCTTGTGGTTTGGCTGGAATGTGACGAAGAGCGTGTTTGTTACCCCTTTACGATGTATGTGCTTTATGCGGTATGCGAGAAGTTGAGGCTGTTGGTTTGGCTCTCGGGTACCTGCTGCTCGAGTCTGTGTGACTGGTGGCAGGACTCCTTTGGACACGGCCCGTTGAAGTGTGCCCTTTGAGAGCTTAGTATATTTGAAGGCTGTTGCTTCTTTGTGCTGCTGGTGATTATGGCAGCGGTACTCAGAAATTGGTTCGACAGCGAGAGGTCCAACAGCATGTAAGAATTCACAAAGGAGGCATCTACGCTACCTTTATACGGAAGGGCATGGCCAAGCTATATACGCAGGAAACAATTGGGATTAAATCATGCCTTCCGAAAGAGCCCCAACGGAAAGTTCGTTTACGCCCTGGGTTAAAAGTTCCCGCAGCATGTTTGAATCTGACGCGAGGTAAGGGTTGAATGTGTGAAAGTAGGCACATGTAAGGCATGTACATACATGGTATTTAGGTCTGTCATCGCAAACGGGAGTTTGTCAGATATTAGCCCTTTTTTTTGGATGGAGGCTTGGTTGCGGTGCTTGGAATTTAGGTCAGGTTAATGAGGTACTTGGAGTGTGATTTGATTGGGTTGTATGTTTCGTTGATGCGTACTGTGACTGCGTATTTTTGTTGATTGTTCACAGGTTGTTGTTTGGGGGGGGAATTGGATGAGGGTCGATGGAATGTGCATTGTTTGCTGTGATGCTTCGTTCTCTGGGTGAGGTGGGTAACGATGAATATACAATACAGTAGTTGTAATGCTGAGTGGGAGATGAGGGGACGCGACAGAGAGTACCTTGAGAGAACGAGACACCGTTTCAGCCTCTCTACCTCTCAAGTTCAGCGATCAGGAACTATTGCCGATGACCGTCAAGCTACACAGATACTGTAGTTGTGCAATTGCAATGGCTTGCAGTAGGCATTCTTCACAAACCTTGTCAAGCCAGGTCAGAAAATTGCCCTGAAAAAAAAAAAAAAAAAAAAAAAAAAAAAAAAAAAAAAAAAAAAAAAAAAAAAAAAAAAAAAAAAAAAAAAAAAAAAAAAAAAAAAAAAAAAAAAAAAAAAAAAAAAAAAAAAAAAAAAAAAAAAAAAAAAAAAAAAAAAAAAAAAAAAAAAAAAAAAAAAAAAAAAAAAAAAAAAAAAAAAAAAAAAAAAAAAAAAAAAAAAAAAAAAAAAAAAAAAAAAAAAAAAAAAAAAAAAAAAAAAAAAAAAAAAAAAAAAAAAAAAAAAAAAAAAAAAAAAAAAAAAAAAAAAAAAAAAAAAAAAAAAAAAAAAAAAAAAAAAAAAAAAAAAAAAAAAAANTTCTTTTTTTTTTTTCCGGGGACGCCGAAACGCCTCTTTTTGCCTGCCGCATTCCTCTCAACTTCTCATAAGCGACTTACAGCAAGAAGCAGGATACAATTCGGTGTAGAGACGGAAAACAAGGAGAGGATTTTATCAACCAAGCTGCAGATGAATGGCAGCAGCAGCAAACAGATCCAACAGAATCCTGGGGGCCGAAAATAAAAAAGCAACAACAGAATCCTCCTCATCCATCCCAAGCCTCGCGCATCCCTGCTAGCGGCAAGCAAACCGGATCCCATCCATCCCACTTTGTCTCCCCCCCAAATGCTTCCAGCCTTCCAGCCCTCTTCCCCCAGCCTGGGGGCCGTGTGCCTTTCTTTGTCTGCTACTAGTTCATGTCAACTTGCAGCTCACTAAAAAAAAGCCTGGCACCGAAGGCAAAGCCTCACAGTGCGTCACGCTCTTTCGTTCCGCATTTTCCTTTTTTCTTCTTCGCCTCATACCTTGGTACAGCTGCTTTGGTCGCTCTGGCGCCACTGCGTTTTGAGTTGGCTTGGATCTGAACCTCGCAGAAGCAAATCTTTGCATTTCCACATCTTGAAGCCATTCACAGCGAGGGTGTCTGCCAATTCCATCGTTTCTCCTGCTGCATTTGCCAATTCCCGTCGCAATTCATCACTGTACGGCCACTATCCCCGTACTATTGCTCGCTCCACCGGCTCGCTGCTGCTTCTCCACGCCTCCAGACCAGGAGCCAAGTCCAAGGCCAAAGAACAGGCGGACCAAACAAGCCGGCGCTTTTTCTCTGTTCGAAGTTCCCGTTACGAGACGAGCTGTGCATGCTTCAGTCCATAGTCGTCGTACGCGCAACAAGAGTCGCCTTCGTCCGTGCCGACTAGTTCGCTGCACCGGCATTTCCCTTTCCCTTTTGTGCCTCTACCTATTCATCCCGCCTCTCTTCTCCCCATTCTTCCGCCATTTTCCCTCTCTCCTGCAGAAAAACCTCGCCTGGCATCCGAGTCCCCTTGAGCCCAAAGGACGATCCGGGCCGATTGCCATTCTGTCTGCCTGCACTACCACTCGGATCGACTCGCTACGACCGCACCTTATCACCATCCGCATCGCATCAGCCTCGCATCGTATCCGCTTCCGTCTCCGCCCTCTGCAACTCGCAAGAGCGAGAGATTTGCCAGAGGGGGGATCGGGGTCAAGGATCCCCACATCTTCTCCCTCTCTTCTCTGCGTGTCGTGACGCTTTCCCCGGATTTTTGCTGCTCGCCCGCCATGTCGTCAGCGTCGTCGCAGAGCCGGGTCGACGACATTACCATGTATGAACGACTCTTGACCACTCTCTGCTTCTTCTTCATTCACGACAACGCTTGAGCTGGATGCTGATTATTATCGTCGCAGAGCCTCCAACGAATACCATGTCTCGTCGTCCTTTTCGGCCGAGGCCGCACGCACAAAGTCGCAGTCTGTCAACTTCAATGCCAACACGGAAGCAAAGTGAGTCTCAGTCCCGTCTCTCCTCTTCCCTCTTCTCCGACTGTCTCGTGTCTTGCCCTATGTTGTCTCTCTCTCTCTCCACGTGGCATGAAACCTCCCCTCCATTTCTCTCCGGTCTACAAGAGCACACCATCTAATTGCCGATCTCTCTCCCCCTTTTCCCGTGTCTTAGAATCAAGAACCCACTCGTCGGCATCCCGCGACGCACGCTGCTGGCCGACGTCGACGACTTCTGCCGCCTCAAGAACCTCGAGGACCACCGCGACATCATCCGCAAGGGCGCGCTCGTCGCCCAGGACCCCACGGGCTACGAGGACATCACCGGCGCCGAGGCTCTGCGCCCGGACGAGATCGAGGCCCTGCGCAACGAGGTCCTGCACAAGTGGCGCGTTCCCTGGACGCTGCTGCTGACCGTCCTCACCTGCTCCATCGGCGCCGCCGTCCAGGGCTGGGACCAGACGGGCTCCAACGGCGCCAACCTCGACTTCCCGGCCGCCCTCGGCATCGCCTCCAAGAGCACCCGCGACAAGCTCATCGTCGGCCTCGTCAACGCCGCGCCCTACATTGGCACCTCCTTTGTCGGCTGCTGGCTGTCGGACCCCCTCAACAACCACTTTGGCCGCCGCGGCGCCATTTTTGTCGCGGCCAACTTCTGTCTGTGGCCAGTGCTGGCGAGCGCCTTTTGCAACACGTGGCAGCAGCTGTTGATATGCCGTCTGTTTATGGGCGTTGGCATGGGCGCAAAGGCATCCACTGGTGAGCCACCTTGATCTTAATCTCTAATTCTTTGACTGTCGTGTTTAAAAAGACGACTTGACTCAAGACTGCCTCTATCGAAACTGACCCAATTCGCGACAGTCCCCATCTTTGCTGCGGAAAACTCACCAGCTCCCATCCGAGGCGCCCTCGTCATGAGCTGGCAGCTGTGGAACGCCTTTGGCATCTTCCTCGGCACCTGCGCCAACCTCGCCGTTAGGGGCATCGGCGGCGAGGCCTGGCGGTACCAGCTGGGCTCGGCTTTCATCCCCGCCGTGCCGCTCGTCGCCCTCGTCTACTTTTGTCCCGAGTCGCCGCGATGGTACATCAAGAAGAACCGATACAGGGACGCCATGCGGTCTCTGCTCCGGCTGCGAAACAATCCCGTCCAGGCGGGCCGCGACATCTACTACATCCACGTCCAGCTCGAGGTCGAGGCCGAGTTCATCGGCTCCGGCAGCTACCTCCGTCGCTTCGTCGAGCTCTTCACCGTTCCCCGCGTCCGCCGCGCCACCCTGGCCGCCGGCGTGGTCATGCTTGCGCAGCAACTGTGCGGCATCAACATCATGGCCTTTTACTCGTCCACCGTCTTCCTAAACGCCGGAGCCAGCTCCCTGGGCGCGCTCCTCGCGTCATGGGGGTTCGGTCTGGTCAACTTCTTGTTCGCCTTCCCCGCCATATGGACGATTGACACCTTTGGCCGGCGGTCTCTGCTCCTCTTTACCTTTCCGCAGATGGCGTGGACGCTGCTGGCCGGTGGTCTCTGCACCCTGATTCCCGGACAGGACGGCCTGCATCTGGGCTTCGTTGCCCTCTTCATCTACCTCTTTGCCGCCTTTTACTCGCCCGGCGAGGGCCCCGTCCCGTTTACCTACTCGGCCGAGGTCTTTCCCCTGTCGCACCGCGAGGTGGGCATGGCCTTTGCGGTGGCCACGTGTTTCTTCTGGGCGGCCGTGCTGTCCATTACGTTCCCGCTGCTGCTCGACCGGCTGGGCGTCCTGGGCTCCTTTGAGCTGTACGCGGCCTTCAACGTCCTTGCCCTCGTCATGATCTTTTTGTGGCTGCCCGAGACGAAGCAGCGCACGCTGGAGGAGCTCGACTACATCTTTGCCGTGCCCACACGGGTATTCATGAAGTACCAGGTGACCAAGACGCTGCCGTGGTGGTGGAAGCGGTGGATCTTGATGCGCAAGGACGCGATGCTGGAGCCGCTGTATACGCTCGACGTGGCGGACCATGTCGACACGGACGACGGCGAGGACATGTTTGAGAACGACAAGGCCAAGGTCGAGCTCAAGGACATTGTTGGGTTTGTGCCGACGAGCGTGAATGCCAGGCCCTTGTCTTCGGAGGCGCCTTGAATCACGTCATCTTTTTTTGCCATTCTGGCATATTTTGATGACCTTTTTTTTCCATTTTCGATTGCGACGGCGTTTGATGGATGTGCGTTGAATTATCTTTGGGTACGATTAGCCGGCGTGCGATTTTCCCTTCACTTATGATACCACGGAAGGATGGTTGGGATGACTATTGGCGCATGTGGGAAGCGATACCCCAGACTATGTTTGGATCTATGGTTGATTTTATTAATACGTTTTTGTGTTGAATAGTCATGGTGTTTTTGTGAGGCCGAGCTTGGTATTGCGATGTTACGATTGCGGCGTGAAATTCCTTGGCATCTACGGACTCCCATCAACTTTACACTTTGCCAAATTACGCACTCACAGTCTGGAGCACTGCAAATAGGTTAACACTAAAGGGAATGGCTATCCAGCGCCCCAAGTTTATATATACAAGGACAGAAAGCTGCAGGAGATTCTCTATATTCTATCTACTTAGTAGTTATTAATAGCAGCTCCTACCAAGACTGGAAGAATGCAATAATAGTAGCAGAGAGTAGACTCTCTTATCTTATAATATTATCAGCAGTGGTAAAGATCATGAGGTTGCTGGGATGCTGGATAGCCAAGTCGGGGTGCTGGATAGCCGCTCCCGTACTAAACAGAGCAGCGTCTTCTAAGCTTTTGAACTGAGATAATTTTCGTCTTTTACAAATGCGTGGAACAGGGTAATAAATGTCTTGAGCCACCTACCACAGTCGCATGACCACGTACGCCCAGCAACGCACAGCAGCAGCAGCAGCAGCAGCTTCGCTTGGGGCCCCTATCAACGCATTTAGCGGGCATCAGGCTTGTAGCCATTCGCTTGGAGACAGACGGAGAGGGGAATTAAGAAAGAAGATCAGCACAGAGAGACAAACACGATACGCCTCGACAGTTCAGCTACGCTGAACCCTTCGCAATAAGGCACTGCACTTATTGTCTCGGGGTAAATGCACGTATGTAGTAGTATGTATTCGTTTTGCGGTCCCTACTAGGTAAGGTAAGGTAAGGTATTCTTTTGCAAACCGGCCGTTCGTTCAAGTTGACGTTTGTTTGCCCCAGACTGACATACTGGGGCCCCCGTATTCGAAGTTGCGCAATTGATCCGGAAAAAGCGGATTCCATTTGTTTTCAGCTCGCATGCACGGCGTTTTCGCAATGATATCATCACAAACCTGAACGCGACACATCACATTTTCATGTTCGCCCACGTTTTTCTTCTTCTTCTTCTTCTGTTTATCTCTCCCGCAAAATGAAACCTTACCTCGGTTCGGCAATCTCCCCTCCCGACTCGTTCGTTGCGTGTGTTATCTGCGGGGGGCGGGTGAGATAAATGGGAATATCCATTTCATCTGCAGCGAAAGTTGCTGTATTGAGGGTGGGATGTGCGGAGTTGTGTGTGTGCGTGATGATGACGGGGGTTTGCTTTTTTT
>NW_027395667.1:122500-133014 GCF_004382785.1 Trichoderma ghanense
GGGGGGGGGGGGGGGAGCTGAAAGCATCGAGGAGATTGATGCGGCGATCCATCTTTCATGGTGCTGGAATGAGGTGTTTTCTGATAAATGGGATACTTGAGCATTGCGGGTGATTTAGGTGTGCGGTTTGGGATTGGGGAGGTGAGTGAGTAAGTGAGTGAGAGGGAGGGGGGATGTGCGAATGGGTGAGTGATGGATGGGATTGATCGTTCATCGCATCTGCAGGGAGCTGATATGGAGCTGTGCTTTGGATGCAAGGTGATGTTCGGTTTGGGTCCCGATCTGCAGATGGGAAGACGAGTGGCGAGTCGTATCGCGATCGGGAGAGATTCCATCCATATCAAATGTGTCATATCTTCTTAACTGCATCAAAACATGAGAAAAGAAGGGGGAAAAAAAAGTAAAAAGGCGCTGAATTGTGTTCAATTGCAGTCATTTACTTGGTTCCAACGTAATCCGATGCAAATGAGATGGCTTCGGGATGGCGTTTTATGCCTGTGACCTGTGGCCTGTCACGCCTTAGTGGCGCTCTCGAGATGGTGTGCTCTAGCGGGATGGCTTAACAAGCTCAAGCTCGAGTTTGGGACGATCAGCCCGATGCTGAGCTGTCGGTTGAAGATCGCGTTTAGAGGATTGGCCATGGTGGGCACTTTTGGCTGGTCTGGAGACTGGAGTCTGTCTCGTCTCGTCGTGGGCCGCGTACACCATGTTTCATGCAAAGACGACCGAAATGTTAGCAGAGAAAAACTAGCAGAGAAAAGCACATGTCAGAGTTTCAGAGAGGGAAAAAAAAGAAACAAGCTTTCGGCCGCCGTTTCGTCTTGTCCCGTGTGGCGCTCAGGAGAAGGACCTAGTTTGCCTAGTCCAAGGGGTTGAGAGTGAGATGCGAGAGAGAACAGTTTGCAGAGTGCTTCTAGCTCGACGGTTGGTCTGAGGAAGCAGCCTGGCGATGGATACAGCTCCGCTTCGATGGGTGGTGGCGTCGACTCGTTGTACCGTAAAGTGTGAATTGCATCTTGTTTTGTCCATGCTCGATAAAGATTGTACTGTATGGTTGTGTCCTTTCGGGGGCTCAATTTGGCTTCCTGCAGGAAACCTGTCGCTATCGCCGTCCTTGGCCGGCAAGGCGCACACGAAAGGGGGAATGCCCCCAAATAGAAGCCAAGACGAAACAAAAGTGACTAAAACGGGAATGCACGAAAAGGCGTTTTTGAAGAATAGCACCGCATGGAGATGCAGTTCGTATCGGCGTCCCATCTCATTTCAAAAAGAGGCCGACTGTCGGGAAATCTGGCCGGCAGTAGCACTAAGTAGCATTAGCATCAAGGTACCTAGCATTGGCCTTTTTCTTTTCTTTCTTCTTTGCCTTTGCTATTGCTTGTATTCAAATCTTGCGATGTCAATGCCACACTGTCCATGGAGAAAATCGAGGCCCGAGCAGCTCCACTCGGTCCGTCTCTCTCGCTGACGTTTTCGACTCCATACCTTGTACATTCCCTGGTTTCTTTTGCAACCCCGGGGACTCATTTGTCAAAAAGGTTCGTCCTGGCGAGAAAACGGAGCTGGACAGAGGCCACAGCACAGGACAGGCAGCGCATGAGACACGTCGCGTGGCCTGTGGCCCGTTCCCACTTTGTTAACAAGTACAGCCTCGATGGCAGGGGTCCCGACGGGCTTTTTGTCTCTTTCGATGGGCTTGCGAGGTGAGATGGGGGACAGGACGGACGAGGGGAAGCCCTGCTCGAGTCTTTCGGGGCGAGATGCCGGGCTGGGGGGAGGGAGGTGAAGGAGTCTCGGGCACTGAATTTGAAAGATGCGGCAGAAAGAAGTCAAGCCTGCGTTGGTTGAGCATCAACAGAAACATATTGCTGCATGTTGATGACTGGATAACCTCAAGTGCTACCACAAGTTGCCGGTAGGTGCATGTGGTACCGTCGTCGTCCTGGTGAAGTCGAGTCTCGACGGTTCTACCGTGTTCCGGCTGCAACGTCACTGTGCAGGCCCTCCCAACAGGCGCGGGGTTCGCACGCAATCAAGCGTCTTGCCATGTGCGCCATGCCGTCCAGACAGTACATGTCAAGGTACATACACGTAAAGCACCCGACATGCAGCAGCATCACCCAACTGCCTGCACCGTCGCATCAGCTCAGCTGCGTCCGGTTCGCTTCAGTGCCTGGGCCCCCTGTAGCCCAGCGCCCTGCTCCACTGTGGCCGCACCTCGTATGCGGTCGGTACCTGGCTCGGCGCCCTATCACACGCCGCTGGGGCTGCTGGCAACGGGCCCCTCGAGCCCTGCAGGTGCGCTAAGGCGCCGCCACGGCCCACCGGCGACCGTCGTACCGGATACCTGCCGCCCTGCGCCAGCCCGCGCGTGGCACGCACGCCACTGCGCTTTTTTCCCAGGTCACTGCTACCGTGCCGCAGATCGCCCCTTGCAATCGGGCCAGTGAGAAGCAGCGTCGGGCTCCAGCCTGTTTCACCACCCACAGCACCTTTTCATGTCCACTTCGTCTCTGTCATGTTGCAGCAAGCATGGCAGTCGAGTGGAATTCTTTCCTTCCCGGCCTTGTTTCTACCAGCTTCTCGAGATCGTCTGCGTATTCCCTCTCGATCCCTCTCTCTCCACATTTTCTGCTCCTCACCCTTCCACTCGTTCGGGACTCGTTTTTTTCATTCTTTTCTCCCCTTCCTTTGCCTAAAAGGACTATCCGGCTCGTCTGTCCTGCTTCCTGGTTCGCTCGTTTTACCTCCCTCGAATTTTTTCACCCATCTATATATCCTGAAACGCCCCTAGTGTTCTCGGTGCCGTGTTGACCCAGTCCTCCTCAGTCGCTTTTCACCTTACTTCACCCTCTCACCTCAAAGTCTTTTGTCAAGGCTTTCCTCAACCCTCCTCTCTTCCTCTTTATTCGGTTTCTGTTTGGTGATTTCTTGCCCTACGGATTGTCCCTCGCTTTGACCAATTCCAGCAACTGGCACGGACCTTGGTTGATCATCCGTCCTGGAATCTTGATATCGACGTCAGCGCCACTTTCATCGCCCTCTGCCTGTTTGTGCATTTTCCTGGAGCCTCGAATTTTCTCTGGAGCCGGTCTTCAGCGGCTTCTGCATCCAGCGGCATCTGAAACATCGCGCTCGCCGGCCTTGTTTATGCTTCCCCCTGCTGTGGCATTGATTTTCCAGCTCTTCGTGGAGTAGTAGCGCAGTCATACGAGCGTCGTGCTGTGTGCATACCTTATCCTCCAACTTTAACAGAGTTACCTGGGGCCATCCTTGCCATCTTTCCAGGAACGAAAAGCCTAAACTTTCCGAATCATCAACTCGAAACATCACTTAGCCATACACCTTGCTAGGCATCTGGATCGGTTGTCGTCTTCCTGGGTATATAGACGACCTGCACTGCCCTCCTTCGCAAGGGGTGCACCCGTTGTTGTTGTTGGAGTAGGGGAACTTTCAGATGGCGCATCGTCAACCTTCCCGCGCGTCTCGAAGCTCGGCTGGATTCCTCCCCCTGGAAGGAAACGACTCTCCTCGCGAGATGGAAAACAACGGGATCCAGCTCGCTCCTCTGACCACGGTCAGGAGCAACGCCTCGACCACGGGGGCGAGGAAGCCATCGTCCACCGCCCACGGTCACGATTCGCACAACGAGAAGCAGGGCATGGACCGCCATGCCGGCCGTCGGCGCAAGCTGGACGACGAGACGCTCAAGCGCAGGCAGACGGGAGACGAGGTCAAGCTCAACGCCATGGGCCGCCTCTATGCCAAGGTCGTGGGCTTCTCCGCCATCACGCGATACATGGTCTACGTCGTGCCCGTCGGCATCCTGCTGGCCGTCCCGCTCGTTGTGCTTGCCCTGACGGACCACAAGCACGACATCCACGTCGGCAGACATGACGACGCCCGCGGCCCTCCTCTCTTCACGCTCTTCCTGTGGATCCAAATCTCCTGGCTGGCTCTCTGGGGCGTCAAGATGGCCGCCTGGTTCCTCCCCCACGCCTTCATGTTCTTCTGCGGCATCGTCAGCGCCGGCACGCGCAAGTATGCCACCGTCCTGGGCAACCTCAACATTGTCATCTCCATCTTCTTCTGGATGCTGGCTTCCTGGCTCACGTTCAAGAGCCTCTTCGCCCAGCAGTACGCCGATGGCATTGTCTGGGTGGTCAACCTCGAGCGTGTGCTCGGTGCTTGCTTCGTCTCCTCTGCCGTCCTTCTCGGCGAAAAGGCCATTGTCCAGCTCATCGGTGTGTCGTACCACCAGCGATCCTTTGACAACCGCATCAAGGATTCCAAGCGAGAAATCCATCTCCTGGGTCTCCTGTACGACGCTTCGCGCACGCTGTTCCCCATGTACTGCCCCGAGTTTGCCGAGGAGGACTACGTCATCGAAGATAGCATTGAGATGATGCTTCGACGCAAGGCCGGCAAGGTCAAGGTCCCAGGTGCCCAGGCCCCCATGAGGATCATTGGAGACGTCACCCGCCTTGGTGACAAGGTGACGTCGGTCTTTGGCAACCTTGCTAGCGAAATCACGGGCAAGCACGTCTTCAACCCCAACTCGGCCCACTCCATCGTCGTCGAGGCTCTGGAGAAGAAGCGCTCGTCCGAGGCCCTGGCCAGGCGCCTCTGGATGTCCTTTGTCATAGAGGGCAGAGACGCCCTGTACCCCGACGACATTGAGGAGGTTCTCGGACCGGCATACAAGCGCGAGGCTGAGGAGGCCTTTGAAGCCATCGACACCGACGGCAACGGGGACATTAGCCTCGAGGAGATGATCCGCAAGGTGGTTGAGATGGGCAAGGAGCGAAAGGCCATTGCCGAGGGCATGAAGGATATTGGCCAGGCCCTGACAGCTTTTGACAAGGTCTTGCTGTTTGTGGTTCTGCTCATCACCATCTTTATCTTCTGTGAGTCTCTACCTAGCACTTGTGATCGTGGGGTCTGTATGCTGACAATGTCATTTCAGTGTCCTTCTTCAACAGCAGCCTCCTCACCACCATTGCTACCGCTGGAACTGCTCTCTTGTCCCTTTCCTTCGTCTTCGCTGTCACCACCCAGGAATTCCTTGGTTCTTGCATCTTCCTCTTCGTCAAGCACCCCTACGATGTCGGTGACCGTGTTGAAGTCAATGGCACGCAGATGCTCGTCGACCGCATCTCCCTGCTTTACACTGTCTTTACCCGCACCGACAGGATGCAGGTCTCTCAGGTGAGACAGGTTGCCTCCGAAGCAAGCTCTGGGAGCGACTGCTAATCATTTGCAAATAGGTTCCCAACATTATCCTCAATAACCTTTGGATCGAGAACATAACTCGAAGCAAGGCCATGTCGGAGACCTTTACAGTTGACGTTTCCTTTGGCACCTCGTTTGAGGACATTGAGCTGCTCCGCGTTGAGATGGAGAAGTTTGTCCGGTCGCCCGAGAACTCTCGCGACTTCCAGCCCGAATTCAGCATTGGCGTTGGCGGAGTCAACAACCTTGACAAGTTGACCCTCCAGATCAGCATCAACCACAAGTCCAACTGGCACAACGACCGCGTCCGTGCCACGCGCCGCTCCAAGTTCATGTGCGCTCTGGCCATTGCCCTGAAGAAGATTCCCATCCTCGCTCCCGGCGGTGGTGGCGAGCCTCTGGGCGGACCCACGAACCCTTCGTACTCCGTGTCCGTGACCGACGAGTGGGCCGCTCACAGCCGAGAAGAGGCGGCCAAGAAGGCCGATGCCGCACGACTGGTGCCCTCGAACGCCCACCAGACCGCCGAGGAGATGGCCCAGGCAGAGACCGACGCCATGCAATCGCTCAATAGCAACCGGTCCCTGGCTCTCGAGACGACGGGCATGTGGGACGCCGACGCGCGCTCCATTGCCTCTAGGGACCCAACGGACGAACCCGGCCTGTCGGCAGATCTTGGGAAGAAGGAAAGCCAGCGTGGCGGCAGACGACGAGCAGGCGAGGGCCTGACGGGCCTGACGCCGACGGACAGCCAAAACACGACGTTCCCGACCAGCCCCAGAATCCGGACGTACGACGAGGAGGCCCAGACGGGAGTCCCCGGAGCGCAGTTTGGGGCTCATCCGCAGTTTGGGGCTCATCAGGAGGACGGAGGAGGTGTCGGCCGGCACTCCAGCTACCGCGGGCCCAGCTTCGACGTGAGCCGGCCTGAGGACACACTCCACCTGTCGCCGTCGCTGCATGTGCCCAACCGCGGCGGGAGTGTGGGCCGTCGCCAGCGAGGATCAACGTCCAACAATTCTTAGTTGAAGCGAGTCCTTTTTTTTTTTTTGACAGGCGGGTTTCATCTCGAAGCAAGGTGCGGACACGTTGAGCTTTGTTGGAACAAGACACTCGCTTCTGGGTCATGGTGTCTCGCTTCAGCCAAGGCTTGCGAGTGTCCATGTTTGATACTGGTTATGGTTTTGCACAGAAAAGCAAGAAAACAAAAGAATGGAATTTTCGGGACGAGAGGTTATGAATATATCGCGTCAAAGGCCCTGTTGTACGCCACGAGCACAACGAAAGGGCGGTTTGGTAATTTATTGTTGGCATCATGGAGGGATGGGAGGACAACCGCAAGACCGGGAACAACTGCTTGGATCGAAACAATTAGACGCGGGATCGAGACGCTGTGGCTACTACGAGGTAGTGCTGGCACCGCTATGCCATGGCATGAACTGTTTACATATAGCTACTTTTAGTCTTTTCACTCCTTCCTTTCTCTTTCCTTTTGTTAGATTTGTCTTTCAATAGACGGCCCATTATGTTGGCAGCTTCTTCACTTTCCATCGTGTGTGTTATTTGAGACTAACGACAGAGTATCTTTACTTGACTTGCCCCTGTGCTCCATGAAGCATAAAACATGGGTAGTACGGCAAAGCTTCCCTCATCCACCGCCCAAAGCAATCCTTCCACCCGACAACGATCAACTCACCTCAACTTATCCGAAGACTGACTAGGAAGGCAAATCTTGTCAAGAATGTAAATCACGAACACGGCAGAGACGGAAAAGGCATTGTGTAAGAAGTGTGGTGGTATGAACGGTCTGGCTAGCTAGGTAGGCTAGACTAGTTCGACCCAGCCAGACGGATCCGTGTCCGCGCGAGGGAATGCTTTTCCGTTGCCCCCAAGGTAGTACGTACAGTAGTTGGTTGATGTCAGGGATGCGGCGGTCTTGTGCTTTTGCAGGATTTTGACTGGTGCACTTTTTGTGTGTGATTGATGTGGTACTTGGGTTGCCCGGTTGCTGAAGGGGTGTCGTCTTATTGTAGGTATTGGATGTGGTGTGTGCTTTTAGACTGGAGGGGACTGGATTGAGGGGATTGGATGGGGTGATGATGGTTTTGAGGTGAATTGGATGAAGCTTGAACGAATGGACAATACCGAAATCGCATGGCCATCATCAGGTCTTTAAGCTGACCAGTCGGCATCTCACATCCTTCGCATTCAGCCAAGGCCTTCCCCCCCCCGTAAAAAAACGAAGAGCTGGGGCTTCTCCGCACGCCCAGCAAGTTTACCATCGTTGTGGGGGAGATAGTACGATGCGGTTTCCCGAGTATTTCCCCAAGCAGCCTAGGAAAATGGTCGATATTGGTTGCTTGGCTTACCAGGGTGCCCTCTCTCGTCTCCACAGCATCATTGACGGAAAAAAGGTGCTGGTGCTGCTGCTTCTTTTCTCTTCGGCAGAACGGTTCTGATGGCGAAATTGGGAAATGGTACCTTGAGATGGGGCACGCTGAGGTTGAGGCTAGGAAAAACGTGGCGGCCATGATGGGGGTGCACCAAGTCTTGGAAGGACTGAGAGGGCAAGATCCGAGCCGAAGAAGGACTTTGCGGGGTGTGGGATCGAAGAAAGACTGAGATGATGCAAGGTAAAATAAATGCATGTAACGCTGGGGCCTGTGAGGCGAGCCGTCGGGAAAAGGATTGTACAGTAAAGCTTGACCTTTTTCTTTTGTTTCCTGTTGGAGTAGAAGATTTCCTTTTTCCTTTGGATACCTTTACCGTCATCTGCTTTTCTGTTGAAGCTGGCTTTGTTTGTTGCTCTCGCTGGGAGGATTTGCTTTCGATATTTTGTTGCTTGATAGTTGCTGATTGAGAGTTGAGAAGAGAGCAAAAAAAGAGAGAGAGAGAGAGAGAGAGAGTTGGCTTGCTTGCGACTCGGTATATGGTCTCGACTTGCAACACCAGACTTCCGATATAGGAGTGTCGCGTCTCATCGCCAACCGACATCAACTCACCACCTCCCTTCATCTCTCTCTTATACGCAAACAACATCAACAGCAACACAATGTCAACAAACAACAACGCCGCAATGCCGACACCCACCCCGCCCAAGCCGCCGCAGCAGCAAGTCTGCGACAACTGCCGCTTCCGCAAGATGAAGTGCGACCGCGGCCTCCCCTGCAGCAACTGCGTCGTCTCCTCCATTCCCTGCCGATACCTTCACACGCTGCGGCGCAAGGGGCCCAGGGGCGGCAAGGGACGGCGGCTGTCGCAGATCAGGCAGGGCCTCACGGAGCCGGACAGGAATCACTTTGAGGTCAGCACGCCGGGGAGCGCGCAGATGCAGTTTGGCGTGCTGGAGGAGGCGGGTAGGAGTAGTAGGAGTGGTGGTGGTGGTGGTGCTGCTGCTGCTGGTAGAAGAGGAGGAGGAGAAGCACAGCAGCAGCAGCAGCAGCAGCAGAATCCGTTGCTGGCGCTGGCGACGGCGACGGAGCACGACAGGCAGAGGCTGTCCGTGGCGCTGGCAGCCCACGTCCAGGTCTTCATGAAGCACCTCTTCCCCATCATGCCCGTCGTCAACGACAGGGAGCTGCTAGCCGACTCGCTGCGTCTAGACTCCCTCTCGCCCTCGCGCTACGCCTTCCTGCTGTCCCTCTGCGCGGCGACGCGCATCCAGCTCAAGCTCGACAGCGCCGAGGAGTACGACGAGACGGCGGTGGGCATCAACACGTCGTCGCTGGACTCGCCGCTCACGGGCGAGGCGCTGCTGAGCGCCGCGGAGCAGGCGAGGCTGCGGTTCAACGTGGTGGACGACTTGAGTCTCGATACGCTGCTGACGTCGTTTTTCCTGTTTGCGGGATATGGCAATCTGGAGAAGCATACGCATGCTTGGTTTTACCTGAACCAGGCGATTTCCTTGGCGCTGTCGATTGGGCTGCACAGTGAGGCTGCGTATAGCAACTTGGAGGAGAGCGAGCGGGAGATTCGACGGCGGATATTCTGGCTGTTGTTTGTGACGGAGCGGTAAGATGCTTGCCCCCCTTGAACATCACTATACCCCTCTCAGGGGAAGGAGAAACTGATTTGTTTCGCAGGACATACGCCCTCCAGCACCGCCGGCCGGTGATGCTGCGAAATACCATCTCCAAGCCGCAAATCGTCGACTCGGACTGCCCCATCGTCATGCACGACTTCGTCAACCACGTCCGCCTCTTCGAGCTGCTGCCCTGCTCGCTCTACGAGTGGCAGCCGCACACGGACGGGTGCCAGCCGCAGGGCGTCGCGCTGAGCCACGCCATCAGCAACAAGCTGTCGGCCGTCCAGCCCGCCGAGAGCGTCATGGAGAGCCAGCGCTTCGACACGCTCGTCACCCAGCAGTGGCTGCGCGTGTCCATGTGGCGGCTGGCGTTTGGCAGCAAGCCGAGCCTCGTGTACGGGCAGGGGTTGATGCCTGCCTTGGGGTTGCCGTTTGAGGCGGGCAAGTCGATTATGAAGGCGCTTGGGTCTGTGAGCCAGAGCTCCAAGGATTGTCACGGGATCGCCATTGTACGTTTCGACGTTCTCGACCTACACTCTAAGTTGCTAACCGAACCTGACGGATAGGAGCAAAAACTGTTTGACATTGGAATGAGCCTCGCCGACGCATCCATGTCCGCGTCCCCCATGCCCTCCTTCGAATTCGGCCCCCACGACCTGCTCTCATCCGTCGTAAAGTTCCTCGGCCGCATCCGCGGCTGCCAGTCCAACCTGCTCCCGAAACTGCTCAAGCACTCGGAGCTCATCCTCGGCTTCTCCAACCCCCTCGCCGGCATCGACATCCACTGGCCCGCGCTCCTGGAAGAGCATCCCTCGGTGGCGGGGAGCACCCACGTGGGCGACCTGGCTGCGGCTGCTGCTGCTGCTGCTGCTCATCATGCTCAGGGGGACGAGTCTTCTTCGGCGAGCAGTAGTGTGGGAAGTTGGCAGGATACGTGCGACTTGGCGATGCTGGAGCCTGGGGCGGGGACGTTTATGGGGTTGGGGTGTGAGGAGGCGTTTGATGAGCAGGTGCACATGGCTGGGCAGGTGGAGATTGCATGATTCTGAGCCTTGAACTGTCTCTCCTGGCCTTTTATATTGGATGGTTTGATGTTGGGCTCTAGAAAATGGTCTACGAGAAATGCCTTTGTGACGATTCCATACGTGGCCCAGATGCTGGCATGGCACACTCTCAAATCGTGGACTGCCCCCTTTTGCACACACTCGTTCTCTCCTCTTGTGACATTCCATCACCGCCCATCCAGCCGCCCCCCCCC